>NC_090740.1:88957973-88962973 GCF_036898095.1 Palaemon carinicauda
TTTTTTTTTCTCCGTTCTTTCCATCCCAAGTTCATAAAGTGTATGCAGGCTCTTGAGAAATGATATTATCTAGTTACAAGGCTGTTAAGAATATGTATAATTTCACTATTTCATGAAGAAATTAGTATTAACGAATAACATTCTCATCTAACAGCAATAAAAAGTTACTATTGAAAATTCAATCCAATTCCTCGAATTTTAGGAGTTAGCACAGCCTCAATAGATTCCGCTCCGGTGTGACACAATCACGACTTTGATAACTTTCGAGATATCTCCTTTCAACTTCATATTAGGTCTCAACTTCCATCATTTCTTTGGATAGAGAAAAGAAACTTCCAAATAAAGATGCACGACGGATGGGCTGTCACCATCACACGAGCCCAAAGATGTCATAAAGTAAAGATTAAAGAAATAATAGTCAAAAACCTTCCAGCTGAGGCCGCCATCATGCAAAATACTGGTGGAATTAGTTATAAAGATAATATGAGATATGATTTCCAATATTTGCTTTACATTCATGCTCGAAGGAACGTAAACACTACAAGAAAAAATAAGTCTCTGCGAGATAAGGTACAAGGGAATACTTGCAACCGCTTTCCAAAGACAGTAAAAGAAAGGGAATGGCCGTTTAGTCGTTAGATCCCCCTTCAGTTTTATTAAGTATTTTTCTATTCCATGAAAGATAAAACTGGAACCAATTGATGGCAATTGGAACACACCCTGAAACACCGACATTATTGTTAATAATACTGATCTCGATCCGGTATTTGTATGCTTTATTGTGAAAGAAAGGCTAATTGATTGACTTTTGTTAGTGCTTCTTTTGCTTATGTATGTTTTGTTCAATACAAAACAAGACATGTAATTGAGCATTCATTGTGATATTTATCATTCTCTATTTACTCATAATTTGATTGTCTTGATAAATAAAGTAAGGATCCTCAAAAAAGTATGAGCAAACACAACCGGTCTAGTGATCTTTCTTTAAAAAGCATAAGCATCCATAATGCAGTCATTTCATATTTCATAAGTAAATACCTCTACACGGGGAAGGATTCGAACTCATACTCTCATGTAAAATAGAGGCAGCGCTTGACTTCAATGATTTGACTTGCTCAATGGAAAATTACTTATCATGATATGAATTTCAACTGCAATTTTTCAATCCAAAGGCAAAGTGAACTCGATAACAAAATGGCTTGATATTTTAATATATTAAAATTATCAAAATGAGTGATAGAGTTACCGAAAAAAAAAGGTAGGTGTTACAAAATTACCAGTCGGGTCTTATGGTGGATTTTGGTTAAGAGTAAAAAACCTGAATGCAATAGGAATACGTTTAGCCGAGTTGGAATCGACGCCTTCGCGCTTTGATTACCGAATTAGCTAAGTCACGCCTTACCTATAGTTCCAATGGTCGGCAGAGATTGGAATCATTACAAGGAAAAAGTACTTATCTTAAAAAAATTTGTTATGTCTGGGATCATAAGGGAGAGTGAATTTGATATTAAAATGTATTTTGTTTTGATAACTCAATGTATGAACAACATGAGTATACATACACACAGCAATACACATACACATACGCATATATATATATATATATATATATATATATATATATATATATATATATATATATATATATATATATATACTCGATTGGTCTTTGGATTACTCCTTAGCCCAGCAGCTTTGGAAGGACGTCTTCAGCTCTCTTTATTTTGTGATAAATCTATCAATATATCCATTCCAGTTCCCTCTATCTCAATATCTTCCTTCAGGTATTTTTTCCTATTCTTTTAAGGACTTCCAAGAGGTCTGGGTCCATGACTTAAACAATTAGCATTTCATTTCGGTATACGAGTGTCGTCCATTCTCGCAATATGATCAGCTAATTGAATATTCCTTGACTTCACAACTATATTTATATTTTGCAATTGTAATGATTTTTTTTTCCTTTTCAGAGTTTTTTTGGTCTTAAATAAGTCACGTGCGTTTCTTCGAGATTCTAATTTTCATGGCCTCAAAAAGTTTTTCAAGAACTTTACTATGACTCGTTAGACTCCGTCTCAGATCCAAAAAAAAAATATTGGACGATTTATTGTGTTGTGTGCCCACAAATCTGTCTTTTCGAAGAAGGGTCTTTCTCAACAGGTCAAGTAAGCTGAGATAAAACCCGCTTGCCGCAACCATTCAAGCATTAATTTCTCCTTCCATACGATTATCTACCATCCTAAGTATTTAAATTCATCCACAGTTTTTACACTTATAAATATGAGTTCCTAGTTTTTTTTCCAGTATTTCAGTTTTATGTCTTGACTTATGGCCAGTCTTTAAATTGTGTTATTATATGCTCTGTATCTTCAATATCTTCAGTGATAACATCAACATCTTCGGTATATGTCAGATATTTCACTGAAATAATTAAGAATTGTGCTCCAAGTTGTTATTCCATTAGTCTTCTAGCTACCTTCTCCATTACAAGGTTGAAAAGCACAGCAGGTAGAAGGCAACATTGCCTAAGCCAATTTCTGATGGCGATGACAGATAATACTACATTAGATCCCTCTCAAGTTACGGCTCATTTTTCTTTTGCCTTCTCATAGCCTCTGTGCCATGGTCTTCCAATTCCATGGGGTAGGGCTCTTTTTTTTTTTTAGGATATACTGAGTCACAGGTAAACTATTTCATCTGTTTTCACCTTCCCTTTCATCACTATTTTCTTGTTGAAGTCCTTAGTCATATATTGATATACTTTTCTAACCAGATTTTCAGATTAACTATTGAAATATATATATATATATATATATATATATATATATATATATATATATATATATATATATATATATATATATATATATACATATATATATATATATATATATATATATATATATTTATGTATATATATATATATATATATATATATATATATATATATATATATATATATATATATAATATATTTTTATATGTATATGTAAATATATATATATATATATATATATATATATATATATATATATATATATATATATATATATATATTTACATATACATAAATATATATATATATATATATATATATATATATATATATATATATATATATATATATATATATATATAGGACAAAATGTTGGTCGATGGGGTTCAGACAATTTAGGTAAACACGAATGGAGGAGGATTTCATGCACAAATAATAGTCGAGTTGATCGATTTACACAGACTATATACTTTTAAGTTTACAAGGGTGCCATTAATTATGATTACGTTATGTTACTAAGAAAAAGACCTCAAAAATATGGTACTCAGTTTGGCACACATGTTGGCACCTCCATTCCTTGCATGTCACACTCCATGGGACTCCGAAACAAGACTGCCTGTCCAATGGGGCTTTCACCCAAGTGCTCCTTCATGGGCGTCGAGATGCCTGATCAATGATTGGTTGTTTTGACCCGAAAGTCTCATAAAAACCAATGAGGAGAAAGCTGGTGACGCCAAACGTAAGCTAACCTGTAACCGTCCTTTTTGTAAGTGCCAAACCACAACCTAAATGTCATTCTTTTAACAAGAAGACAAAAATCAGTTGACACTACACTTACCCCGGCCAGTAACGGCCACCATGACTACGATCAGTTCATCACTCCCCCCTTAGAATTCACATCCCGTAAAAGTCACATTTTACCTTTTTTTTTCTTGTTATATATTTTTTTTTCAAACTTTTCTATTTTTTTCTTTTTTTCACTGTATTAAAAAAGATTTCTTTTCCCAACCTTCTTTTCTCTTTTCATTGCCGATGAGTGCATGCAAAAATTAGAATCAAAATCATAGGGCCGGTTGGCGTGTTACAATTGTAAGTTACAGAAAGATGAATCTCACGCCCACAATAGCTCATACAGAAACACAAAATTCAGGTTCAGATACATCATCACCGAAATTTGGAGATTAAGATCAGAACAGTAGCCATGTTATACCAACAGTTTCTTCAATTCATTAAAATTTCTATATGAACTGATAGATCATTACATACACATAATAAAGAAAATTATAAAAAATTAAATAAGAAATTAAAACGAATAACTTATAATCCCAACAGTCTTTGACACATTTAAAATCAAAAGGAGCCAATTCAAACAGTGAATAATAGAGAAAAGAAAAAGACTTATCAATAACTGAGCAATATTATTTTTCCTGTAAAATCAAAGCATAAGTAATGATGTTAAATTTTCAACCAATGGTTAGCAATTACCTGTAACCGCACTGAAATGCTCAACAGAGATAAATGAATTTTTTTTAAATAGAGCATAACAACATTAAAAACATACATGAAAACATTGGTAACAGCAAAAGTAGTATCAATATAAAGTAAAAAAAAAAAAAATAATTTTAACATAACCGTGAATACAACAGAAATGTCTCAGTATGACAAATAGTATACTCGTGATATGCTTGGAACAAAACAAAATTGTAAACAAAATTTAATACATCTTTTCACAAAACACTTGGAGTGAATATACACAAAATAAACCTGACTTTATGGCTTCAATTGCCTTTTGGCCGATACCTTCATTTCATGGCCCATGTCCTCTTGCACTCTCTCGTGCATGAAGGACGGCACTGACACTGGCTTGTGTATCCTCCTCGCTATCTTCTCCCAGGTAGCATGGGGTAAGGGGGTACCTACTCACTTAACTACTTGTTACCTGTGGGAATAGACCTATGACGTCCATATGCACTACATTAGACTTAAAAGGTACTACCGACCATGTTCTGGCCCTTGGTATCACATGTTTGTGGTTACTCATTGAGTTACACACATGGCACTTATTGATAAACCTAATTCCAAAGAAAAAACTGACACTTTTTCCCTCCATAGGGACCTTTCTATAACTACATGCCATGCATAAGAATTTACATCAATTACACAGATGAATCTCTACCAGAGGGGAAAGAAGAGCAACGCTATACCGGTCATCGTCTTCAATGAAGAA
>NC_090740.1:88980473-88982973 GCF_036898095.1 Palaemon carinicauda
ATTATTATTATTATTATTATTATTATTATTATTATCATTTTCATTATTATTACTAGCTAAGGTACAACCTTAGTTGGAAAAGCAGAATGCTAAAAGCCCAAGAAAAAATAGCCCAGTGACCAAAGGATATAAATAGATTACAAATGTACCAACCAACATTTAAAAAAAAAAATACACTTTAAGAACAATAATAGTTTTTAAATCTCCCATATACAAACTAAAAAAAGAATCTAAAAATAAGAATAAATAAATAAGTAAAAAAGAACATTTGTTGCAAGGTAAAACTTTTGAAGTTCTGTAAGTCAAGAAGGAATGGTGATGTAGGTCACAGATAACAATTATCAATAAAACTAATACTAAATAAAGCTAGACATACGACTAAAAGTGCATGTTATAGAATAGGATTTTGTTGACTACCAACTTGCTGTGTGTGAGTCTCATTTTTTTTTTTTCAATAGGCTCAGACTTAGACCTATGTCCGATTTATGCACGTGTGTACTCTTTAGTACCGCAAATTTTAAAGCATGAAAATTAAAAAACACGTATAAAATGTCATATTAAATGTCTGAAATAATTTACCAATAAATTTTTAAAAGCAATTTTGAGTACGAAAAAAAAAAAAAAACATTTTTAAACTATCATTGTGTATTATTTTAGCTTCGAAAATCAAATAAAAATAACACATATGAAGTTGATATAGGTTTTAATAATATTCAATTCCCTTCTTTCCAATTTTGTTAACGGAACTCTTAGAGGTAAACCTACTGTTCATTTCAAGTATGCATAGGCTATACATTGCTACATTATTATATAGGCATGAATGAATACATAGGTAAGTGTTATCGCAAAGAATACACATATATCTAACAAAGGAAGTATATGACTTCTTACATACAGTGACCCTAATTATACGATTAACTTTTTGTTAGGAAATAAACGACGGTTATCTTTAAAGACTAACTTTGAGAAACAACCTCAGTATCTTTGGAGAATTCATAGCGTTTCAAGTTTAACCTCGGGAATATAGTTGCTTAATTCTGACCTAAAAAAATCCAACTACCTTAAGTTTAACCTTAAGAATTAACCTATCTCAGATTTATCTGGATAAACATCCTGCCTCTAGTTTTAAATATAGAATTCATCCGCCTTAAGTTTAATCATAAGAATAAACTACTTCAGATTTATCTGGATAAACCTACGGCTTCTAGTTTAAAATTGAGAAATCACCTGCCTTAAGTTTAACCTCAAGAGATAAAGTAACTTTGATTTATCTGGATACACCTCCTGACTCTAGTTTAAAATTGGGAAATCACCTGCCTTAAGTTTTAACTTGAGAATTAAACTACCTCAGATTTATCTGGATAAACCTACTACTTCTAGTTTCAAATTTAGGAATCATATTGCTAAAGTTTAACATTAAGAATTAAACTACCCCATATATATCTGGATAATCTTCCTGCCTCTAATTCAAAATTGACAATTCACCTGACTCAAGCTTAACCTTAAGAATTAACCTATCTAAGATTTATCTGGATGAACCCCCTGCATCCAGTTAGAAATAGAGAAATCAACAGAATAAAGTTTAACCTTGAGAATTAACCACCTCAGACTTTTCTGGATAAATCTCCTGCTTCTAGTTTAAAATTAAAAAATCACATTACTTAAGTTTAACCTTGATAATTAGACCTACCTCAGATATATCGGGATAAGCCTCCTGCCTAAAATTGCAAATTGAGAAATCACCTGCCTTAAGTTTAACCTCAAGAATTAACCTACCACAGATTTATCTCGATAAACCTCCTGCCTCTGGTCTAAAATGGAGAAATCATGTGACTCAAGTTTACCTCAAGAATTAACGTACCTCAGACTTCTGTGAATAAATCTCCTTCCTCCCGGTTCAAAACTGTGAATTAACCTTATTCAAGTTTACCTCAGATTTATCAGGATAAACCTCCTGTCTCTAGTTGAAAAGAAAGAAATCACCTGCCTTAAGTTTAACCTTAAAAATTGGATAAAACTCCTGCCCATAGTTTGAAATTTAGAAATCGCCTGCCTCTAGTTTTAACTTAAGATCTAACCTGCGTCTAGTTTAAAAGGAGAAATCAATTACCTCCAGTTTCACATTAAGAATTATCCCACCTAACATTAATTTGGATAAACCTCTCAGCGCTAGTTTAAAATTGAGAAATCACCTGCCTCTACTCTTACAATACCTTAAGAGTTATCCAGCCTTAAATGTTTCTGGATAAAGTTCCTGCCTCTAGTTTGAAATTGAGAAATAACCATCCTCAAGCTTAACCTTAAGAATTAACCTTCTTAGGATTTATCTGGATAAACGTCCTGACTCTATTTTAAAATTGCGAAATCTCCTGCCTCTAGTTTAACGTTGATAATTGACCTACCCAAGATTTATCTGGATAAACTTCCTGCGTCTAGTTTAAAATTGAAAAATCCTCTGCCTCCAGTTTAACCGCAAGAACACCCCTTGCACAGAGTTTAA
>NC_090740.1:88987973-88990473 GCF_036898095.1 Palaemon carinicauda
GTAATTAAGTGATTTGGTGAATCAATGAGAGAAAGCCTAGTATTTTAATGAGTTTGTGTACGTTTAAAGACCAATAAGCGATTAGTTAATTGCCCTTCAGAATTATGTAAATCTCAGTGACTTGCCTCAAAAAGCAAAGGCGACTCATTGATATGTACATGTAGTTTTTGTTTTGTTTTCTTTTTCTGTATGCGTAGTCTGTTTTTACCGTATGCCTTTTTTATGTATAAGTTAAGGACGCAATTTTAAGATTTTGAGCTCGATTTGTTTTTTCAGGTTCAGTGTATTTTGCATGCTATGGTTTTTAAGTTGTTTCTTTTTCTGATGTTTCTAGCTATAAGTTCTTTGCTCGCTGAGGAATGTAAGAAAACTGTGAGGTAGAAATATGAGTTGTTTCCTATGATTTGGTAAATCCTATCCTTTGAGATAGATTTTGATGATTGTTGGGAAGTTTGAGTCAGCAGACTTTGGCCCATGTAAGTCCGTGTGTGTGCATAGTTGCGTTTGCCTATGTGCGTGTAAGTGTACAAGATGGGTAGAGAGAAATGGGAGATTGCCCATGCCCAGGAGCAGCGTCTATATGTTCGCAGAATAAGAGGAAAAAAAGTGGAAATGGCTAAACGAGAATTTGTTTCTTTGTGTCTGATGGTGTGAGAGCTTTGTGAGATAGTTCTGTGGAAAAGATGAGAGAGAATATTTTTTTTGGTTAATGATTGGAATTCAGTTACGATATTCTTGTCTTGGTTAATCACAGAATTAACTGTTACTATCTATTCTTAGGGGAATTAGGATCATGCAGAATGTGTTTCTTTGAGTAGCCATGCAAATTGGGTTATGTAGGAGTTTTGTTAGTTTGGTGTTTCAGCCGTTGTGAGTAAAGCAGATAGAATAGTTGGCCCTTTACGTATCTTAGGGAATATTTTCTTTAGAATATTTTTCTTTTTCTTTAGGAATTGATTAAAGAGATTTTTTATTGGACTTCTGTGACAGGTTATGAAGAATTTGTGATTTACTGAATAAAGTTTTAACGTAATATGTGAAAGATTTTGACTTTAACGAAATCTTATGATGTTCAGTTTTAACGTAAATTTACGTTTTCGCCTAGTCGTATTTTTTGTTGTTTGAGTTTTAGTGTAGATCTTATCGAAATAATTTTCCATAATCGTAATTGCATTAGGAAGTTTTGATTTCAAATTAGTTCTCTGGGATGTCTTGTTGCACTCCCCAAGAGAAATGAGTTCACCAATCTTTTAATTGGGCTCCACAAGGCACTAAAAGAATTAGAAGGCCAAGGCCTACATGACTTAGGGCTATAAAACGCATAGTAGGACTTGATGATGTGATGTGTTGGTAATGCAAGAGCCTTTGTTTGAGTAATGTAGGTCAACTTGGATGAATAAATGTCCTGGAAGGATTGTTGATTGCTTGCCAGAGCTCGAGTTCGGCCTGGTTTGGGTAGGAGCAAAAGAGATAAGACAACACAAGACAAGAGTATCAAGGTGATGTGAGAGGCACTGTGTGTGAAGTGTGTCTGTTGTGAAACTTCTGTCAAAAAGCGTGGATTTGGTTCCGATACGAGCGATGTGTCAGCAGTTTGCCCAGAGTGGAATTCGAACGATTGGGCATGGAAAGTTTGAAAGCAGAGCCCTATGACGATGTCGTCATATGGGCGCGCTTAGAGGAAGCGTCTCAGAGATAGAGAGAGAGAGAGAGAGAGAGAGAGAGAGAGAGAGAGAGAGACTTTCTGTACTTGGGCGTTGAAATGCCCTTGGAGTTTTTGATGTCCCTTGTTGTGAGTTGGTAGGTACTGATTGAAACTTGGGATTCTGGACATTCCTGTTATAGATTTTGAGGAGTTATTTTATTTTTTCACCGTCTGGTTGGACTAGTGTTCTGTTGTAGACCCATACTCTTTAGTCCTGCCTGTCTCCGATTGAGGAGGGAAGAAGGGGTCAGACCAGTTGTGCTGACGATCCTTCTGCTGTTATGGGAAGCCTTGCCCTTAGAACAAAATGTTCCGAGGAGGACCGCCGGCTGGGCACCCAATGAAAGCGGGGGTCGGAGAAGCACTCCCACCTTGGGAGTGGTTACGGGGATCCCAGGCATGTCTTACTTAATGCAGAGTATAGGCATAGCCAAATGATTTGTATTAGTACCATTTTGTTGTTTTTATCATAGATACCTGCAGAAGCTGCAGAAGTGTTCCGAGTGGAGGAACAGAGCTTTGTTTGATTATGATAATTTTTTTTAGTATAATAGAGTTAGTTAGCTGTTGATGATGATGTGCATTAATTGATTTTTGGTACAGCTGTTTAAACATATTGGATAATGTTTTATCTTATTTAAAGATGATTAAAATATCTTTTGTTAAGTTTAAAGGTATTAGATGCTCTTTCATTATGTTTGATGATGAACTTTTCTTGTGATTTCTTTGCATATTATGGCCATACTTAATAGCTAGTATTATCAGTATTTGATAATAACTGTGGTGGATCCCGGT
>NC_090740.1:88997973-89005473 GCF_036898095.1 Palaemon carinicauda
GGTTTTTCCGAGTGTAATTAAAATTTTATTGAAGCTTTAGGCTATATTTCCAAGATTGTATACGTGTGAGTTTCGGTGAATTAGGTAATCGATTCTCTTGGTGCCTAGGCTAATTGCTTATGGAGCCTTAGTATACTTTATCATACTCCCCGGTTGCTTTCTTTTCTTCGGAGAAGGTATGCAATCCCTTTCCCTCTGTTTAAGCCTTGGGCTTATCCCTAAGTGGTTTTTTCCGAATTTATTTTCGATAAAACTATACTAGGGTGTTACTGTACCTTCCTGTTCCTGTAGTTATGGTTCAAGAGGGACAGAACAACAGAGTTTTTAGTCTGAGTCTGTGTTGTCTGGCTTGGGGCAGAGTCCCCCTCGCTGACCTAACACATACAAAGGGAGCTTAGCTCCCTTAGGTCACTACCGAAGGTTTCTGTAGTTATGATTCCTTCTTTTGTGATCGACCAGACTAAGTCCTGTTGCTGTTCTCGGGGGAGGATAAGTTCTTCCCTTGGGAGTAGCAACGCCTTCCTTGCTTTGGTGCTCTGGAAGCTGGCAAGTATTGCTGGCCTTTCCCCTTAGATCTCCCTTAGGCTAAGATAAGTTTCTTGGCTGCGGGTGATCTGTCACTAAAGCAAGGTTGGCAGGACCCTCTTGTCCCTTCCCCCTCTATCTCCGTAATGGCCTAGCCATTACTGTACTGTACCTTGCCGGCCGGCAGAGCTGGCCGGCAGGGGTCTTACTGTACTGTACGTCGTTCTACTTCTGAACCTAGTATAGGTTGGGATGTGGAATTGACTCAGCCCATTGCCGGCCGGCAAGGGTCTTATGTTTTCGAGTGCTGCCCGGACCTCTCTTGGTCCCTCATCCATGCCTGCCGGCAGAGCCGGACGGCATTGGTCAAGGTAGCCTGAATTAGTTTCTCCCCTTTCTTATATGCACTCTTTCGGTTGCCGGGCTTGGAGGTAGTGTACACTCTTATCCCGGCATCCATTCTATTTTCTTCTAGTGCTGTACCTGTCCCGGCTGCCGGCCTATGAGGCCGGCAGCCGGGCAGGTGTAGTTCTCTGGTTCTTTTGCTGCCGGCTGGCATCGGTCTTGTACCTTTGCCGGCCGCCTTATGTCAGCCCTTGTCTGCCGGTCACCAAGAGTGTGGCCGGCAGCTGGGTACTACCTTGTGTAGTTGCTGGCCGGCAGCCATTGCCGGCCAACACTGGCTGTTACCGGCCGGCAGTAGCTGCCGACCGGCACAGGCATTTGAACCAGAGTGCTGCCGCCCTATAGCTGTTAAGTAGTATACTTTAACCCTGGATAGGTACGGTCCTCGGACACCACTTTAAGGGTATACTCGGGACGCGAACGACCCCGACGCCAAAAAAAATTCTTGAAAAATCAGTTTTTGCAGTAACCTCCTTTTTTCTTTTGCCAAAAAAAAACTTCAATGAATGCTTAAAACAACTGTAAAGATAAATACTACTCATCTGCAGAAAAACTATTTATTATAAATATTTTAAAAAATTAAGTAGAAAAAAAAAAGACCTGACATAAAAATTCATAAAAAAAAAGTTTATACATATATACACAAATCCTTTTAGGAATTGATTCTTGAATGTTTAGGACACATCTTGATGTATTTTGGATGAAGTCAGACCCATGGAGGTGAAGATCTGAAATGAGAAAAAAAGGGTAACTTTTTTTGGCCAAAAAAAATTGTCCAAATTTCATGAATTTTTTTGGGTACCCAAATGAAATAGGAAGTGGCTAATTTTTTTAGGGAATAAACATATGTTATCCTAAAATAGAAATATGTAAAAAAATCTTCATTATTTTGTAAATTACATTTATATCAGGGGCCATATCTAAAGGTAATTTTTGAGTACTTGGAAATTTCGTAAAAAAATACATATATTTAATATATAATATGATATTTATGCAGGTAAAATATACCAAAATATCAAAAATTCTATAGGGAACAAGAATATATATAGATAGGGCAGCTTACGCTTCGGATATGTCCACAAAATGGCCGCCAACCACACTGACTCAGACTCCCTAATCTGCCACTTGAAATGTAGGAAGGGTATGTCAATTTCAAGGTGTTATTTACTAATCTAATTATTATTGGATATGCATAAAAATTGTATGGTGGGTTGCTGGATAATTGTCGATTATTTTACGACTATAAAATTAAAATTCTGACCCAAAAAAATTTTTTTTGAAGGGAAATAAAATCGAAAAAAAAATGTAAAACAATATTTTAGCTAAAAAAATTTGATGATATTCAATCAAAAAAAAAGTAAACAAAATTTTCCGACAAATAAACATCTAGAGGAATCATTACTCTGTGATAGTTCCTTAGTACGTAGTAATTTTGAAAGAATTGGGAAAAAACGAAAAAATGGCAATCACCGAAAATCGAACACATACCTATATATACGCCATATCTGGCTAAAAAAAAGATAGGCATGGGTAGCCAGATCATCTAGAAACACTTTCCAACACTATAAAAATATAAGTTTTGCGACACTACTTGCCAATTCCTTACGGTAACATGACTAAGCAAAAAAATGCAAAACAAATAAAAAGGGGCACTCGTGGAAAAATGGCCATTCTAATATACGGCATTTCAGAAAAAAAAAATTTCAGCCACGTGCTAGGCAAACCATCAAGGCATATTTTCCGACAAATAAACATATAAATGAAATATTACTCTGTGATAGTTCCTTAGTACGTAGTAATTTTGAAAGAAATGGGAAAAAACGAAAAAATGGCAATCACAGGAAAATCGAACACATACTTATATATACGCCATATCTGGCTAAAAAAAAAATAGGCATGGGTAGCCAGATCATCTAGAAACACTTTCCAACACTATAAAATATAAGTTTTGCGACACTACTTGCCAATTCCTTACGGTAACATGACTAAGCAAAAAAATGCAAAACAAATAAAAAGGGGCACTCGCGGAAAAATGCCCAACATTCTAATATACGGCATCTCAGATAAAAAAAAAAGACATGCACGTGTTAGCCCAACCATCAAGGCACACTTTTTAACACATAAACATGAAAAAAAAATCAATAATATACGGCAATTCCTTACTACGTAGTAAATTTTTACAAATATTGAAAAAAAAAACAGAAATTGGCAACCGCAGTTAAATACCCAATATACCAATAACTACGTCGTATCTGACAAAAACAAAATCACGCATGGGTAGCCAGATCTAGACACACTTTCCAACATTAAAAAAGCAAAAGTTTTACGACACTATTTCGCAATATCTTACGGAAAAATGACTTGGCAAAAAAATTAAAAAAATTAAAAAGGGACACTCGCGGTAAAATGCCCGACATTCTAATATACGACATCTCAGATAAAAAAAAAAGACATGCACGTGTTAGCCCAACCATCAAGGCACACTTTCTAACACATAAACATAAAAAAAAATGAATAATATACGGCAATTCCTTACTACGTAGTAATTTTTACAAATATTGAAAAAAAAAACAGAAATTGGTAACCGCAGTTAAATACCCAATATACCAATAACTACGTCGTATCTGACAAAAACAAAGTCATGCATGGGTAGCCAGATCATCTAGACACACTTTCCAACACTAAACAAGCAAAAGTTTTACGACACTATTTGGCAATATCTTACGGAAAAATGACTTGGCAAAAAAATGAAAAAAAAATGAAAAAGGGGCACTCGCGGTAAAATGGTCCTCGTGGTGATGAACGACATTTTAACTAAAAAAAAAAACATGCACATGGTAGCCAAACAATCCACCAAGACTTTCCACAACTGATAACCTATACAAGTTGCACCATTCTACGACAATTTCATAATACGTAATAACTTTGATAATTATGCAAACTACCTCAGAAGGGTAAACTCGGACGCGAACGACCCCGACGCGTCTCAGAAATCGGGGAAGGAGTACAGCAACAGCAATGCACATCTAGACACTACTAGAGCGTGTAGGGGAGACACCTCCTGCAGGTCGATCACCCACAAATTCAGTCACAGGGGTGAGTCCACGTGAGAAAAACCTGTTTTTTTTTGACGCTCGGGGTCGCAAACGACCCACCGTACCCATCCAGGGTTAAAGCTAGTTGTGGTGTGTGCCGGCCGGCAAAGGCAGGCCGGCACACATCCCCCTTATACTGTACTAGTATTCTTCTGTATAGCATATACAGTAAGAAGAAAACTATAGTAAAGGTTTTGGTACAGCACTGTATCTTCTAACACTATTGTGTTTTCTTGCACAGCCCTTTGCTGTTGCCCTCAGATAGGAAGCTGAGTTCTTCCCTGTCTATTATCCAGGATTTTAAAATCATTGCTTAGGTGTGAGCTCCACCTGTTTCCTCTGGAAACCTTGCATTGGTTACTCTAGAAGAGATAAACCATTTTGATTTTATTATCTGGAAGGCTGCAACAATGGGTTGTGAGGGAAACACAAGTGTGTGTCTTTCCTTTCTGAATTGTTTTGCTATACTATGCATATCCAGTGATACATAGTTCACTTGATACTCATGGAAATTTCTTCTCTTTACAGAAGGACACTCCGAAGTGGGGAAGTGCTTTCTGCAATGTCAGCAGCAAGAACCTCTGCGGACATGAGTTTTGTAGGAGACACGCAGCGTACGTTGTCTCCAAGGATGATCTCCGGTATTGGGACCCTCAGGTATGTACTGTGTGCACTAACCTGATTTATGAGACAATTAAATAGCTAGGAAGAAGCTTCGTACCTGGGTAAGGGGCTTCCAAAAGAACACTTCTGGCCCTTATCTTCCAAGTGAGAAGATGAGGGCGTATCCTTTCCCTAAGGCATCAGCTGATGCAGTGATTCCCCAGCCTCAAGAGGAGATCCCCTAAGTTCAGATCCAGGTGGATGCTGAAGTCGCGGTCGCGATGCAAGACATCCAGCTAGATGACAGGATGTCTGATGTGGACGGGTGTCAGGAGGAAGACCTCCTGGCAGAAGCCCAGGATGAAGTTCAAGCCCCTCTACATCGGTCGGTCTCCCAGTAGAGCTGGGACAGGCCCTCTCTTCTATTGTTGGAATGATCCAACAAATGCAGAAGGAGAATCAAGAGAAGGCGGCTGCAATGGAACTGCGAATGCAGTGCCTTGCAGAATCACATGGGCCCCAGAAAAGCTCAATGTGAAAGACCTTCCCTTGTGCTCAGATGCTAACCCATGGAGGTATGCTGAGCACATGCCGATGACAACTGGAAAGATCGTCATCTCGGATAAGCTGGGCTCAGTTCCCCTAGAGGGTGGAATTCTGGCCCAGCAAGGCATCATATCCGGACTGTTATGTCCGGCTGAGGAAGGAACCAGCTTCAAAGGAGGAGACAGAGCCGAAGGAGGTCATAGTGATGGACCATGCTAAGGCTCAAGCTCTACTTTCATCCTCGATGAAAGAGAGGGGCTTCTCTAACTCAAAGGTAGCTGCATTGAATAGGAAGCTCCCTTCCTTTGTGTCCTCGCCTACTAGAGCCTTCCCCTTTTTACAGAAAAGGTTTCTGGCTGTTCTAAAAGCAATCGAGGCCGGCAAGTCTTGCCCCTCCCTAGAGGAGTGTAAACCCTTGTCGCTGGCCCTGCCTATGGACCACAAAGACTGGAAGAACGTCCATCTTACGTTTTCAGTGGGAAAGTTGGAGGCTGATATTGCCGGACGTCAGTTCGGCAAGGACCCCCCCTAAGCTGTCTGACTTTCTTTTGCGAAGTGAGTTCGATACAAAAGAAAGACTGACTGCCTCAATGTCTCTTCACACTACTCTCGAGACGATGGCAAGTGACCCCAAGGTCCATGAAATGTTCATGGTAGTGGCCAAGCCTCATCTGGCCACAGTGACGAAGGACCTTTACGGCTTCGTCAAGGCAAGGAGAGCTTGTAGGGAGTTCGTGTTTATCTCGGCTACGGTGAGGCACGAGCTAAAGAAACTAATCTCCTCCAACATTTGGGGAAAAGACCTTTTTCCCTACCGACTTGGTCAAAGAAGCTGTTGATAAAGCCGCCTTGGAGAATAGAAACCTTCTCCAGAAGTGGGGCCTGGCTATCAAAAGAAAGTCTTCCCCGGATGAGGGTTCTCAACCAAAGAAGAAGACTATGAGGACTAGGCTACCGTCTCGGCCAGCCAAGCCTCTTAGACAGCAACAGCAACTGCAATTGCCATTGCCCCCAGTGCCCCAGATCGTGGCACAAACCCCGACAACCTTTCAGTGGGTACCCCAGGCCGTGTCGACACAGTCCACGGCATTCACCCCAGCGTTCGAAGGGCAGTCTACTTCCTTTCGAGCAAAGCCTAGAGGAGCAGCCAGAGGCTCGTCTAGACGCCCCTCAAGGGAAAGGGGATTCAGGGTTGGTCATGGTCAGGAAGGCAAGACCTCAGGACGGCAGTCCAAGCGAGGTGATACCGGTAGGAGGGAGACTTCTGAAATTTCAGGATCGGTGGACCTTCGATCCCTGGGCCCACAACCTACTCAAGAATGGACTGGGTGGGAGCTGGTACAGCACTCCACCCCCGTGCCTTCGGTTTTTTCCAACACTCCACCCCCGTTATGGAGGAGTACGTTCAAGAACTGTTGGAGAAAAAGGGTGAAGCCCATCAATTTCTAAGGGAGGCTGTTTTGTGTTCCCAAGAAAGACTTGGAAAAGCTCAGAGTCATTCTGGACTTGTCGCCACTTAACAAGTTCATAGTGAATTGCAAATTCAAAAGGCTAACACTGCAACACATAAGGACCTTACTGCCCAGGAGGGCATATTCCGTCTCTATAGACTTGTCAGACGCCTACTGGCACATTCCAATTAGCCATCGACTCTCCCCCTACCTAAGGTCCAGGCTACAACGAAGACTATACGCCTTCGGAGCCATGCCATTCGGGCTAAACATAGCCCCAAGGATTTTTACGAAGCTTGCGAGCGTAGCTCTCAAACAATTTCGCCTAAAGGGAATTCAGGTAGTAGCCTACCTGGACGACTGGTTGGTGTGTGCAGCATCCGAGACAGAATGCTTGCAAGCTTCCAGTCAAGTGATCCAGTTCCTAGAGTACCTAGGCTTCAAGATCAACAGAAAAAGTCTCGACTTTCTCCATCTCAAAAGTTCCAGTGGCTGAGAATTCACTGGGACCTTTTGTCACACCGTTTCTCCACCTCGGCGAAGAAAAGGAAGGAGATAGCGGGTTCTGTCAAGAGACTTCAAGATTCCGAAAGGATATCAAGACACGAGCAGGAGAGAGTACTGCGCTCTCTCCAGTTTGCTTCGGTGACAGACCCAGTGCTAAGAGCACAGCTAAAGGAGGCAAACGGAGTTTGGAGAAGTTATGCATCAAACGCGTGAAGAGATCTGAGAAGACCAGCCGCTTCGGCTAAGTACTCTTCTCAGGCCTTGGTCCCAAGCCAGACATCTAAAGAAGTCAGGTTCTTCTTCAGCCACCTCCCCCGTCGGTGACGATTCACTCAGACGCCTCGAAGGAGGGATAGGGAGGTCACTCT
>NC_090740.1:89019088-89033916 GCF_036898095.1 Palaemon carinicauda
GTACGAAGCAACTCAAAATCTTTTACTATTAAAAAACTTTAAAGAATATTCTATTCTTCCAAAAAAGTAAATGAAAGCTAAATCTAAAATAAATAATTATTACAAATAAATTGAAAAAATAAGTATAAAGAAAAAAAGGCTTTGTAAAAAATCTAAATATGAAAATAAGCTAGAAATACTTTAAGCACTTATTATACGATAATTGAACACCATTTGCTGAGATCAAGGGGGATTGGGAAGGAACCATAAGGGAACGTTTCCTTAGATGAAAAATTACGCGTATGTTTTTTCGGCTAAAAAATTTATCCCTTTTTCAACATTTTCCTGTGGTAGGCAAATGACATATTTAGTGACTGAAATTTTTACAGGATGTTGTATTATTATCGTACAACAAAAATGATGAAAAGAATCTAATTATCTAAGAATTTTATTGATTTTTTTTTTCGCCAGATCTCTATTTTGATTTTTTTTTCATAAATAAAATCCTTATATCCATTGCTGAGCATGTTATTTGTGCATGAAACTATCAGCCATTTTATGGAAAAGAGGAATACATAGAGCTATGCCAGCATGTTTCAGATATGCTCATAAAAAGGCTGCCAACCACACAACATTGGAAGGTCAAATCTGGTACCTGAAATGGATAAAGATATGCCATTACAGGTATTGCTTGACTTACGACCTGTCGACATACGACTATTCGACTTTACGACCATTTTTTTCAGGGTGATGACGTCACAAGTTTATCGGAAATATGACGAATATTTCATTGAAAATAATCTATTATCTTGTATACATACAAACTGATTTATCTTGGTAAATTATTATTTTCTTTTATTGTTAATATTCAGATTTCTTTTCAGTTAAAAATACATTTAGAAAAGTTTTAATATCTGTCGAGTTCATATTATATGTCTGGTGACGTCACATCACCGGCGGAAAGCATCCGGGTAATACAGAGATTTCCTTCCAATAGGCTAACGATTAATATTAGTATTTCCATTATCGAAATATTAAATAACGATACAAAGTATTTTGAGGGTCTGTATCGATTGTCATGAGTACTACGTAGCGTAAATTTGACTGTACGCTACTTTTTTAATCTCTGATAACGGATCAATGTTTATATAAAGAAAATATACTAATAGGGCAAATATTTTCTTGAAAATAATATATTTCCTTTTACATTATAAAAATAAAATACTTTTATTTGTTAAGTTAATATTTTCTTTTCATTTCTTACGAGAAACATAGAAAATGAATTTACATATTTTGCAAGTCATTCTTCGTAGAGTTTACTCAAGGCCAATATATTGGCCTTGAGTTTACTGTACGTCACATGTCTTGTGACGGCATGTACCTGGCGGAAGCGCGCTGCCAAACCGAATGATTTCCTTTCATTGTTACCGAGTAATCTTATTACATCATTCCCATCATCGAAACACCCAGTAACGATATCAAGTGTTTTAGTGGTCTGTATCATTAGTTATAAGATTAGTACAACTTACCGTAAATTTAAGAAAGAAAGTGTGATGACGCAATATTTCTGGTGGAAAGCGAGGGGCAAATCATGTGATTTCCTTCGGATGCGTTACTATTCCCACAATCGAAACATTGAATAATGATATATAGAACTTTTTAATAATTTTAAAAAAAATATGAAGATACAACTGAATTAAGAACAAAATACAGAGAGAGAGAGAGAGAGAGAGAGAGAGAGAGAGAGAGAGAGAGAGAGAGAGAGAGAGAGAGAGAGAGAGAGAGAGAGAGAGAGAGTATCTTTTTATAACTAATAATATGGTCTATAAACGAACTGTAAGGAAAATGTGATACCCTATAACATATTTGAGCTGATGTAATATGCATTATGAATGAAGAAATATCGAATGTCAAGAAAATTATATAAATCAGTGTTATTTGCACTATATATATATATATATATATATATATATATATATATATATATATATATATATATATATATATATATATATATATATATATATATATATATATATATATATATATATATATATATATATATATATATATATATATATATGTGGTCATAATAGTAATACGACAGCGTGACCTTGAGATCAGCTGATGCCAACCGAAAGTAAATCAAAAGTATTTGTTGATTATTGATATGCTCAAGAAATTAAAAAATAAATTATAAACGTACTTTTATAAACCACAATTAAACACAGTAATGTCTAATGAAATACAAAGGTTTGATACTGAACTAGAATACTGTATGAAGCTTTAAAATTGAACTACTCGTATGCAATTGTGAGAGCGAGCACACACACACAGAGCTACAATGATTTCGCATTATACCTAATGATTAGACGAACTGTATGGAAACTGATTTCCTGTTACATATTGGTGTTGATTTAATATTCATCATGAAGTTATTTCTAATAAGTTAAGAAATTATAAAAAAATATGCCATATGTATGTACGCCATATTTTGATACGGTAGGTAGCGGCACTTTCAGATCAGCTGATCATAACCACATGTAAACAAAGTTTTCAGTACTCGATTGTAAAATGCTTCCAAAATGGATAAATAGAATACAAAAATGCCTTTATAGAGCATATGATATCCTATGAAACAAGAAAATGGAATAGGAAGAAAATATTGACAAAATATGATCCAGATGATTGCCGAATGATAATGTATCAAAATAAATCTACTGAAACTTAAATTTTCTAGTTTGACATACGGCGGACTTGACCTACGACTCATCTCTCTGTCCACATTTCGGTCGTAAGTCGGGGACTACCTGTATTAGCGATTCATTTACTTATAAAATTCTTTGAGGATTTGAAAAAAAAATATTAGGCTAGCTAGAATGAAGCTCATAGATTATTTTGTAATTAAATATAGTAAAATAATGATATAATTAAGTTATCATAAAGGTACAAACTTACAAAAACTAGAGCTATTTTTTTTTAAAAACATAGTGGGTAGAAGACATTCAAAAACACTTCACAACAATTTTTTTCATATAAGCCTAAACACTATTACACATGCGATAAACATATATAAATTTGATATTACACAACTTACCTTAATTAGGTATTGATGGGTCGAACTTGACCCGAGGGTATCTCAGAAATAGCACAAGGAAAAGAGCTGTAATGAAATGCGTCCTCACCGGACTGATGAGCATACTGAACTGAGGTCTCATAGGTCAGTATCACTCACAAGTATACAGAGGAGAAATTATGGCATAAAATACTTTTTTTTTTTTTTTAAAAACCTATTTAGGGTTTAAAGTTGGTCCACGATCAAAGTCCCATCTATAAGAGCCGCATCGTGAGTAACTGGCTACAGGATCATCCTGAAATTGAAGTTTTGGAGTGACCATTGAAAGGATGCAACTTGAACCAAATTGAACACCTTTGGGCTATGATGGTTCAGAAATGGGACGTTAGGGAACAGCATACCGGCCTGAACACCTTTAGGGTATGATGGCTCAGGAATGGAACTTTGGGGAGCAGCGTACCCGCCAGGCTGTAGAAACTAATGCCTATGATCTGGGGGAGAGTGTCCGTCTACTTCTGCTTCTTTTGCATGAATCTTGTAGATTCCATACCCAATCGTCTGCGTGAGGTCATCAATGCAGATAGAGGTTCGACATCATACTTAAGTATTGTGTGTAAATACTAATAAAATATTAAAAAAATATATGATTTTTAGTAAACTTTTTTTTACTTCACTTCTAATTAATACAAAATGTTCTGGAAGATCACCCATGATACAAAGCTCAGAAAAAAAATAATTTAAGTTCTTTAATGAAAGTGATAATGTCAAAATCATACTGAAAAAAAAAAACATTCAATTTGGTGAATTGCTAAGATTTTATCTATCACATTTTATGAAAAAAGGGGTTTTAGAAATAACCTTTAGTCAAAGTTGTCTTTAGATTTTGTAAAAAAAAGATATTTTAAATATTACTAGAAGTTGTTTTTGTGAAATAGAAAGATGGAATTCAAAGAATACGCTAATTCCAAGAAAACCAGGAAACATTAAGGGTAGGCTCCGGGTTGAGAAGGATATCCTGTACTTTGTACCACCCGTGTGTCACACAATGTTACATAATTCCTTTTGTATATATTATGCTTGTATCTTTGCTCTTCCCTTGCACTAAAAAGAACCAAAATAAACATGTGTGCGTGTCGCCTATGGAACATTGTAATTTTCTCGAACATGTAATTTCCAATTGCCTTGAGGTTTTGTATATAAAGGAGAGTGTTCCATAATAAATAAACTCAGTTGCTCTCACACTGCCTTTCTCTCGGCACCGTCACATTGGTGACCCCGGAAGTCGACTCGCTCCCACTGCCTTCCACCCCCAACCCCCTCGCCCCTCCATCGTTGGTAGTATAATGGACTCTACAGCAGTTGGCGCTGCAGCCGCCCCATTGAAACTTTCATAGTTTGCTTGCGGAGAAACGTTTGCTTGGTTTCAGCGAACAGAAGTCCAGTTTTGCCTCAAGGGCTTGACTCCCTCAACCACCAAAGCGGATTATGTTCTCGCGGCGATACCCGATGACACCTTCCCCGAAATATCCGACTGGCTTTGTGAACAAGGAGACACCCAAATAGCTTATGACGCCCTTAAAACATACCTTCTGCAGCAGTACTCGCCTTCGCCAGCCGCCCATGTAGCAAAGCCTTTTCAGCTCTCTCAACAACCGTTGGGGGACCAAAGGGCTTCGCTTGCCCTCAGGGAATTGACCAGTATCGTTTGCCTTCAACCTGACGCAGACGGCTCTCCTCGTAAGGTGAACCTAGTTTGTGCCCTTTGGATACGCCGTTTACCCGGACCTATACGCGCTGCAATACCCGATGTCGATAGTTTACCCATAAAGGACTTGATGACCAAAGCCGACGCCATTATGGACAGCCACTTCAAGACCTCCATCAACGCCTCCACCCCTGACGAAGGGGATGCCTATTCAACGTCAACCGAAGCTGACATGAATGCCATAGGACATACACGCCCACACCGTGACGTGCCGAAGCGGCGACAAAGCCGCCCACCACCCACCAATCGCTCGCACCCCAACAAACGACTTCTACAGCCACTTACTACCTCCCATCCGCCGCAGTTTTGCTACTACTACTTCATATTTGGGGCACCTGTGAAGAAATGTGCCAAGTATTGTCAATGGCCAAAAAACGTGTAAGTAGGCCATCGCTCGTGGCGGTGGCCTCCAGCATTTCTAAACTTTTCTTTTTACATGATGGAGGAACGGGCATGCGATTTTTGGTAGACACATGTGCTTGTCGTTCTCTTTTGCCAAGGAAACTCTTCAAGACACGATGTAGTCTGTCTACATCTGCCGACGTCCACTTGGTAGCTGCCAACGGATCTGTGATACCCACCTACGGTTACGAGAACCTCACAGTATCGTTCGTAAACGGTGAATTCAATTGGAAGCTTCTAGTTGCTGACGTCTCAATGCCAATCCTCGGTGCGGATTTCCTCTCTCGTTTCCACCTTCTGGTCAATGTCGCCCACTGACGATTGGTCAACGCAGACTCGTACTTGCCGACACCTCTTCAACCCACCCCCTTTAACCTTGCTCTCCACATTAGCTCACCCACTGAGGCCTACGCCCACCTCTTCACGTCGTACCCGGAAGTTTTCTGTCGAGAACTTCGCCAAATGCCCACGGTTCCTGTCAAGTACGGTATTTATCACCATATCAAGACGACGGGACTCCAGTCTTCGCAAAATTCAAACGTCTGGCAACGGAACGATTGGCAGCCGCCAAACAGACGTTCGCCGAAAAGGAGGAAATGGGCCTTTGCCAAAAGTCCTCCAGCTCATGGTCGTCACCCTTACACATCGTCCTGAAGAAAGATGGCTTCCTCCATCCGTGCAGGGATTAGAGGCGCCTGAACATGCAAACAGAACCGGATCACTAACCCCTCCAAAATATTGCTGACGTGACCTCCTAACAACACAGAGCAAAGGTTTTTTCTATGCTCGATCTCCTGAAGGGATATTATCAGGTTCCTATGAACCCTGAAGACATCCCCAAGACTGCCATCACCACTCAGTTTGGTACATACACCTTCAATTACTCCTGTTTTCGTCTTCGTAATGCTGGGGCCAAGTTTCAACGTCTTATGGGTGTCATCCTAGTAGACCTCCCTTTCTGTGTATGTTATGTGGACGACACACTTGTGTTCTCCTCCTCAAAAGAGGAACAACTCCGTCACCTGCTCATCGTGCTCGACCGATACGACAAGTGTACCTTTGGCGCCAACGAAGTGTCGTTCTTAGGGCACCGCACCACTCCTGAAGGTGTCCACCCCCTCCCTGAGAAGGTAGCAGCCGTTCAGAACTTACCCGTGCCCTCGACCGTCAAAGCTCTGTAGGAATTCTTGGGAATGATCAACTATCATCACCGTTTTCTGCCAGCCATTCCCTTCACTCTTGCTCCCCTCTACGCTTCCCTCAAGGGCAAGCCGAAGGACCTGAATTGCGGTCCCCTTCAAGATGCAGGCTTCTGCAATGCAAAAAAGGCCCTATCAACTGCTGTGGCTCTCACTTTTCCTATCCCACATGCCCCTCTCCTTCTCTCCACCGATCCCAGCGACGTCGCTATTGGTGCAGTACTCGAGCAGGTGGTGAATGGCTTGCCCCTCCCATTGCCCTTCTTCAGCAGAAAACTGTCTAAGGCAGAATCAGGTTATTCTACCTTCAAGCGAGAATTGCTTTTGGTGCACTTGGCAATCTATCACTTCCGCCATTTCTTAGAAGGTACACCCTTCGTCATTCGCACAGACCACATGCCTCTGGTGCACGCCTTTACTCGACATTCTGATGCCTGGTCCGCCCTGCAATGCTGACATCTCTCCGCCGTGGCTGAATACAATTACACCCTTCAATCCGTCCCTGGAAAAATGAATATAGTTGCCGATGCCTCCTGTCAAGAAACACGATGGCTGCCGTTCAACTGGGATTGAATTAGAATGCCCTGGCTGAAGCCCAAAGACAGGATCCAGAGTATCAAGCATGAGGGACATCCTGCATATCACTCCGTTGGGAAGACTTTCCCCTCGAAGACTCCAACACTAACCTCCTCTGTGACGTCAGTAGTGGCACACCTCGACCTTGGATTCCTTCTCCCATGCGCCGACAGGTGTTTGATTTCATTAATGGCCTTTCACATCCCTCGTGCCGTTCTACTGCAAAGCTGCTGAAGGCAAAGTTCATTTGGCATGGCATTTCTAAGGTTGCTATGGATTGGGTCCACGCCTGTATTTCTTGCCAAACTTCCAAAGTACATCGACACACAGATTCCGGAGTGGGCACATTTCTTCAACCTCAGCGTCGTTTTAAACACATTCACGTCAACGTTGTAGGCCCCCTACCCACATAACAAGGATATCGTTACCTGTTTACCGTCATCGACCACTCCACCCGTTGGCCTGAAGCCATTCCCATGGAAACTGCAACGTCCGCCTCATGTACATCGGCCTTACTCTTAGGATGGATTGCATGATTTGGTATCCCTGAGAATATTACTTCTGACAGGGGAACCACTTTCACCTCTCAATTGTGAACATCATTTGCGAATCTCCTGGGCATCACCCTACATCAGACAACGGCCTACAACCCCGCTGCCAATGGAATGGTTGAACGTTTTCATAACACCCTCAAAGCAGCTTTAATGTCCCGCTGCAAGGATTGCTACTGGTTTACTCAGCTTCCCTGGGTCCTCCTGGGACTAAAAACCACTCCTAAAGACGCCCTTGATGTCGCAGCAGCTGAAATGGTTTATGGCGACCTGTTGATCGTCCCTGCAGAATTTTTTCCTTCTATAACCTCCTCCGACGATCTCCTGCGCATATGTTACGTCGTGGGAAAATTTACTCCATGCCGCCAGACTTACAAGCCCCCAGCGAAATATCATATACCAACAGACTTGCACTCTGCAATATACGTCTTCCTACGCAACGACGCTACCAACCCACTGCTAACGTCCCCTTTACACGGGCGCTTTCCTTGTGATCCGATGCAGTCCGTAAGCATTCTTACTAAACATTCGTGGCAAAGAAGCTGGGTCTCCATTGATCGTCTAAAACCTGCTTATCTCCTGCCAGATGACCCGCCTACAGTTCGCCTCTGTAGATCAGGGCGCCCTATTTAACATGTACAGGATGTCCTTTTTAGTGGGGGAGCCATATACCAACCGTGTGTCACACAATTGTACATAATTCCTTTTGTATATATTATGCTTGTATCTTCGCTCTTCCCTCGCACTAAAAAGAACCAGAATAAACATGTCTGCGTGTCGCCTATGTAACATTGTAATTTTCTCGAACATGTAATTTCCTGTTGCCTTGAGGTATTGTATATAAAGGAGAGCGTTCCATAATAAATAAATCATGACTAAACTCCTATCCGAAATATTTCAACGCATTCTTGAAAGGAACATGGCTGAAAATTTGCAACCTTTCAGAATTGCCAAGTGTGGCTTTTCCAAGGTTTGGAAAAATTATGTATTGTCTCTCTGGTATGAAAAGTGACGTGATTTTGTTTTGAAATGCTCTGAGTCCACCCAGCATCGCAGCTTTTGTTTGCACTTCCCCTCTAACTTCTGTCATGGTGTCTCGTCACCACTAAATTTCGGCAGTAACATCTGATTCTAGATATGAAGACTTTCCACTTATGTGGCTTCTTGGAATTTATCCAACTTAGCTAGTCTTTAGTCGTTTTCTTGATGGTGTACTCAAATTAACTAATGGTTGTGGAGAAAGACTCCAGAACGTCACTCAGCACCTAGGAATTTCCTGTCAGACACATTCGATGTGTCGTTCTTGTCTTCTCCAACTTCTTTATTATATTCACAGAAAAACCTACTAATTCTCTTAGAGGTAGATTCCTGGGTCTGGGCACCAAAATGTGGGACTTTCTTCAGCCCCACATCATAGAGTAAGGTAAAGGAGATAAGGAGAACCCCCAGCTGAAGGAAGAAAGTATTTTTACCCCTCAGACTCCATTATTATTAGATCAACTAAACTCTTAAGTAAACAATACTGACACATCCATTGTACAAAAATATTTGCCAAATTAAAACTCATAAATTTAATAGCTTGTAAATACCGAACACTAAGTTACTTCTGCTTTAATGCCGAATTCAAGTAAGGGAAAAAGGAAGAAACATTTAACCTAAAATCACCAAAAAAGCATTTGGACTTGAGTGTACAAAAGAAAACTGTGGTGCTGTTTCGGATACAATATAAGAAAATTTCTCCAAAGTAAATGTAGAGAAAACCACCTTTCAAAATTCAACATTATATAAATTACATAAGACTTTTGTCGTGCATTTAATTGTATTTTTAACGCAAGTCATTATATGTAAATTTACGTTATTTTTAAGTAGCTTTTTTCACGTATTTTGTTACAAAGGTTTTTATTTCCTCGATGAGGTATGTTGTATGCTACACACAAGGTATAAACACTGGGCTTATGGAATGTTCATGAGGTATTAAATCATATTTATATTCCACGTATTTAGACTGAATGAAAATTCTCGAAATATATATATATATATATATATATATATATATATATATATATATATATATATATATATATATATATATATATATATATATATATATATATATATATATATATATATATATATATATATATATATATATATATATACATATGTGTGTGTGTGTGTGTTTATTTGGTTTTATTTTAATGTTTTGAGGAGTAACTGGGTAAAGTTAGCTGAGACTGGGTTGCCTTGCATGCATGGTTTGTTCCCCTGTTCAAAATACTATGTTGGAAAAAACTACTGTTAAAACCTTGGCCCCCAAGCAACGGGGATGATTAATTTAGACTTTTCTAGAATTTGGAGGTCAATATATATGACCCTAGTAATGCATAAGTAGCAGAAGAGATCAAGCCTTTCCCGTTGAAAGAGCGAAGTACACCTTCTCTCCTCTAGAGTGAGTCATGTGTGTGCCCTCCTAAAGATTAACAATTTCTATCCAACATGTATCGTGTTTAGCGTGTTCAAACGTGGACTAATCCACTGAATGATATTCCAAGTGTATTTTGTGAATGTAAGTAATTATCTAATATAATTTCTTTTTATATTTTGGCCCAATGAGATTAAGGCTAAAACAGTGAAGCTCATTGAATATGGCTTAACAGTTTGGTTACCAGATGTGATCCAAAGCTCTAAGTGTATTTGTTACACTTATGCAAATTTCCTTAATGGTTTAATCATTAGATATTTAATCATTATATATTCTTGGTAACTGATTTCAGTGAAAAAGGTGAATGTATGATTTTTCTAGAGAAATATCTTCATGTCTTAGTCTAAGATTTTGTTCTCATTTAATATTTCGAATAATTCATTATTTTCGCATATTCATTTTGTATATGTGCTGTAACTTTTCATAAAATGTATTTGTATTTGTGAAGAGTGTATTATTTCCCTCCCCCATATTTCTGGACAGTGCTTGCATTTATTCCTGACTAAGAATCAAAGTACAAGATTTTTTTTAATAGTTCAAGTAAAATAATTACCAGGCTTTTCTTTGAGTGTACATAAGAGACCTATGGATATTCACTGTCATATATATATATATATATATATATATATATATATATATATATATATATATATATATATATATATATATATATATATATATATATATATATATATATATATATATATATATATATATTACAACCTGGGAGTTGCATAATTTTCTCAGAGCTTGGGTATCAATTTTCAGGTATAATAGATTTTTGTGAAAACCAACAGGTGAATTTGATACTCAGGAGGATATGTAATTTGCCAGCCGGAATATATAATTTTGGTGCCCAGATCCTTGGGATTGAGTGCGTCTGCTTTGAATACTAGTGACATGACAGAGTTTTGATTGAAGGTTTCAACAGTTTAGTTTTGATAGGAATCTGTGTATTTTTAGGATATAATTAAGTGTTCATGAATTGTCAGGAGCTAATGTAACTAAAGCTCAGTGGCTGTCGATCTTAATGGCTTGTGGTGACCATGTAACGAGTGGGATGATTAAAGATCAAATTAAGTGTGTAGCTTTTGAAGCGTTGATAAGCTATGGAAAATTGTTGGAAGAAGGTATTGTAGCAGCTCGTTAACTGTCGGAGGAAGCTGAAGCAGAAATCATAGTAAAGCAAGTATCAGTTAACCTAGGAACCGAAGGAATCAAAGCAGACAGAACTGTAGAGGCTAAGATTCAGTGAATTGCAGAAGGAGAGAATTTGAAAAATTTTAAGATGATGTCAGAACTATAAGAAAGAGAGAGAGAAAAAGGACAAGAGAAAATGAAGGACTGGAAGAAAGAGAGAGGAGAGGAAAGAAAAATGCAACAAAGGAAGAAATAGATAGGGAAGAAGTCACAGAGATGGCAATAAGTGCAAGGGAAATGGAAGCAAGGTGAGAAGAAACAGAGAGAGGAGAGAGAGAAAGAGAAGAAAAGGAGAAGGAAAAGGCAAGAGATACTGCCCAACAAGTAAGGGAGTTGGAGCTGTTGAATGCTCGTGCAAGGTCCACAGCAGAGAGAGAGGTGACCTCTGCTATGCACAATCTCATATTTATTGTAACGAATGTACAAAGCTAAATTCCCAAATTCACAAAAAAAGCTCCTTACGAGTTCTTCAATCATTTTGAAATGGTCAATTGACGAGGGAATGGGCAGAAGATAAATAGTTTGTGTTATTGTAGAGTGCCATCATTGAGAAAACACTCTGTGTTTATCTTGCCTTGTCTCAGCGCTAGAGTAAGGAGTCTCAAGAAGTGAAGAGAAGTGTGCTGAAAAGGAATCAGATGGACCCTAAATATTATAAGGAAAATTTCCAAAGTTTGCAAAAGGAAGAGGAAATGAAATCCTGGATTACGACTAGCAGGTACGGTGATGTTTTAAGATGTGGTTAGATGCTACTAATGTGAGGAAGATGGCTGATTTAGAAGCAATGATATTGCTGGAACAATATCTGGTAGGAATTCCTGAACATATTCAAACACTTGAGAGAGGGAGATTTGAAGAGACATTATAAAGCCGCTTCATTGTATGAAGATTATAATATTATCAGTCGTAAACCCTCCTCGGGTGTGAAGTTTCACCCGTTGTTCTGACCAAGTGTCAAGTATTTGCCGAACCATAGAAACAAGTTCAGTAATAACTATGTAAACTAGCTCAAAAGTTACAGCATAAGTACTACTGATATTATTCTAAAGCAGAATTTGATAGTACCACAGCAACAATCATCGAATCCTCGTCCTTTACGTATCATGAAAGACGTGCAGAAGCTTAATATTCTCTTTTATAAGGGTGGCAAAAGGGGCCATATTGGTATGAAACGTAGGTCGAACTAACAGAAAGCAGTCACCTAAGTGGTTAAGGACAATTTAACTTCAGAGAACGCATACACGAAGAAACAATCAGGAAAGGATGACTAGGAAAATAAATCAGCTAACGTTTGCACGATGAACATGAAAACCCCAAACAGCGTAAAGGACTTTAAACCATATATTCATAAAGGTATGTTAATCGCAGTAGATGGGAATGATTAGATCCCTGTCAAAATATTGTGCGATACAGGTTGTAACAAAAGTGTAATGACACGAGATGCACATTTATTTGTTGAGCATTCTCTCACAGGAGACTCGGTCATTTTGAAGGGAATAGGAGGGGAGGAGGTTACCTCTATTTTCCGTTTGAAACTATCATTCAAGTAGATGACAGGTCATTTTGATTTTGTGGTAAATTATCAATTTGCTCTTGAAGGAGTAGAGGTCCTGTTGGATAATACAGTTGGTGGAACACCATTTGTACCTTTTCCATTGTAACAGAGAAACCATTGAAGTAAAATCCTATGACTGAACTCAAGAAGGACTAACTGTATCTGTTTTTTGGTTGTGTGACGACAAGAGTATGAAGAAGTACTGGCAGCAAAAGAAGAAAGGGAAACGAAATGAGTGAGGAACTGAGGATTAGTTTTCGGAAGAAGAGGATTTCCTTGAAGGTACGCGAAAGGAGAACTCCCAGTTGAACCCGAGAGAAGAAGAACGACACACGAGTGGACATGAAGACAAAGAAGCAATGGAATTGGATGAAATAGAAAACCCAGCATTAGAAGTAGGACAAGTGCAGAAAAAAATGCTGAAAGGATGGCAACGGAAGGGTACGACATTAAAGAATTATTGTAGTGTGAATGGGACATTGGACTACTGCTAATGTTATTTGGCATACGTAATGCTTGTCAAGAAAGCATGGGAATGGCCCGAATGGAATGGTGTTTGGACGAGAAGTACGAGGGCTGATTAAAAGGTTGGCAAAAAATGGAAGTACCGAGAGGAAATGGATGGAGAATATGTCAAGAATTTAAGGAAAAGGATTGGAAAGGTAAGGAAATTTTCACTAAAAAGCCATATACTGATTCAAAGAAATAATTAAAACGTTATTTCAAATGCTGCGAGGAGTACACCAGGCGACGAGTGAATTTGGAAAAGCAATAGTTCATTACATGGGATTTGGAGTCGGAGGAGGACTGATCAAGGCGATTTTTCTATTCCCGACTAATGCCGAAGGAATAAGGATAATCTTAACCCCTACAATAAATAAGCAATTACACCATTTTTAGGAATGGCAGGATTCTTCTGACGTGTTTGCCCCAACTTTTTGGCTGTAGTCGCTCACTTGAAGGATTTAACTAGCCTTCCAAAAAATTAATATGGACCAGTGAGTGCCAATAATCCTTCGATAGAATAAAGGCCATATTAACTTTGAAACCGATAATGCGAGCAACTGATTTAAACAAGAAATTCCTTATCCAATTGGATGCCTCTGACGATAGGATTGGAGTTGCCCTATCAAGATACGGCAAGGATGGAATTCTTCACCCTGTTTGTTTTATATCATCAAAGGTGAAGAAACATCAACGAGCAAACTCGACAATTGCAATGGAACTGCTAGCACTAGTCACAGCAAAAAAAAAAAAAAAAAAAAAAAAAAAAAAAAAAAAAAAAAAAAAAAAAAATTAAGTTTACTTGAACAGACCACAGAATGAAGAGTTTAGAGTTTACTTGGATCACAATCTACAACTCTTGTTAATAAGATGAAGAATAATAATCAAAGGTTAACTAGGTGGCCATTGTATTTGAAACTGCAATGCATTATTGTAAAGCATATATCAGGTAAAGATAACGTGGTTGCACATTATCTACCTCGGGCTGAATTAGTTGATTCAGGTCAAGGATGAATATTTTTTGGGGGGGTGATGGGGGTGTGTGTGTGTGTGGGGGGGGGGGGGGGGTTATCCTATCAAGCTGGTCTAGTATAGAGTAAATATTCTGTCCAAGTATTTCATATGTGTATTTATGAGATGTATAGCCAGCTTGTCATGTAGGTTTAAGTAATTGTATGTAAATTACATAAGACTTCCATCGTTCATTTAATTGTATTTTTCACTGAGTCAATATAAGTAAATTTATGTTTTGTTTATGAATTAAGTTTTTATTTCATGTATTTTGTTACGGGGTCTTATGTAATCTCTATTAGGTATGTTGCACAACAAATATGAGGTATGAACACAAAGGCTTACATCTTGTTTACTAGGTGTTACATCATATTCATATATCAACGTGGTTCGAATGTAGATGAAAATTCTCGAATTTAATTTTCCTAATTTCCATTTCGAGGAGTAGGTGGGGGGTAGAGTTAGCTGGGAGGGTGTTGCCTTGCAAGCAAGGATTGTGCCCTTGTTCAAAATACTACGTTTGGGATT
>NC_090740.1:89036916-89041916 GCF_036898095.1 Palaemon carinicauda
CTAGCTATGGTAAGCAGGTCCTTTAGGAGAAGGACACTCCAAAATCAAGCCCTTGGTCTCTAGTCTTGAGTAGTAACATAACCGCTTTAACGTGATTTTTCACTGTATTTGGTTAAAAATTTCACTTTTTTGGGTACAATTATACACACTATTCTGTCTTATTTATCTTTTTTTTCCTAAGTTTTTGGAGTTTATATAGGAGAGATCAATGTTAATGTTATTATTTTTCATAAAATATTCCATTTTGATTGTTCATTACTTTTCTTGTTGTCTTTTTAGTTCCTTTTTCATTGCCACGCTTGCTGATTTTCTCTGCTGGTTCCTCTTGGCTTATAGTATCATGCTTTTATATCTAGTGTTGTAATAATAATAATAATAATAATAATAATAATAATAATAATAATAATAATAATAATAATAATAATCTTTCTCTGTAGTTAATGGAGCTAAAATAAAGTGATTGGTGAGTTATTTATATTGAGTGAAAAGATAGCCATATATTTGGCGTATGAGGACATGAAAGCATCAAAGAAAATTGAGTGGACTTTTTAAAGAATGAAATTCTTTTGGTAACGGAAGAGCTTTGAAGTACTAGTGATAGAATCAGTCAAGCGTAGGCAACAATAAAATCCCTTAAAGAGGAAGAACTATAAACCTTTTAAAGAAGGTCTACACACAGTTGAAAAAAAAAATCTTAGTTGTTTTATTTGTGATTTCAATGCTAAAGTAGGTCAAATGAGAAGAGATTCAGCTGTATGTAGACTTGTAGTAGGCACAAGGAATGACAGTGAAGACAGGCTTATAGAATTTACTGAAAGAAATGATATTTAGATTTTGAGCAGTTCTTTTATGAAAAAAAAAAATAGCATAGAAAATGAACATGGAGAAGCCAGATCGTTGAAACGATAACCGAAATTAGTTTAGCTGGATATATATCAGTGTTGAACTGGGGGAGCACTCCCCATAACTCTCTAGTGGTAGTATCTCAACGGGTGGCTGGTGCCCTGGCCTACCTACTATCTATCTATATATGTATATAATATATATATATATATATACACGCACACATACACACACACACACACACACACATATATATATTATATATATATATATATGTGTGTGTGTGTGTGTGTGTGTGTATACACTTACACATGTGTGTATTCATATGTATAGATACATTATTGGTCACAAGGGAAATTGTAATTAAATCTAACATTTACTTCGAAATATACATTACCCTAAATAAGGGGGGGGGGGGGGTCATTAACGTCCTAATTCATGTATGTAGATATGTGTTATACGTCAAGGTAAATGAACTCTATAATCATGAGAATTCCACTAAACCTAGCTAGTCAACATGTTGTTGTAGAAGGATTTCATCTTGCTTGGAGGGAAGTTAGTTGCCTACTTATTGTTCCGTTCAGGTAAATGATTCAATCAAATTGGAAGAGGGGGCAAATGTTTTTATGTTGAACAGAATGACATAAGTCTTTTTTATAGTTTATATATGGAATATCTGTTTTATGTTGTTATTGTTTTTTATAATATGTTATTTTAATAGTTCATTACTTCTTATATGGTTGATTTCCTTATTTCCTTTCCTCACTGGGCTATTTTTCCCTGTTGGAGCCCTTGGTCTCATAGCAACAGTCATATTTTGCTCCTTCCACTGCGTACTTATATTTCCCATATATTTCCTCCAAAATCTAGTAGACTTTTCCTTCAGTCAATCTCCACATGTCCACCTAGTTCCGATGAAATTGGCTCTGTAGAGTTTGCCTAATGCTGGTCGCAAAAAAAAAAAAAAAGAATAAACAAATAAAATAAAAAAATCTTATTTTGCTTTTAACTCCACTGTGTACTTGTAATTCGATGCTTTTCGTCCAAACTCCAATGAATTTGTTCTTATATTATGCCCCATATGTTTACCTAGTTTTATTTGAAATTGGTTCACTGTATTGAGGGTAATGTTATAAACAAACAGAAAACTAACATTACGATTATTTTCAAAGTACTGCTGCGCTCTTGTAATTTGATTTACTTAATCCAAAACAGTACAGATTCATCCGCAACAACACTACCAAGATTAGTCAAAATCAGTCCAGTAGTCTTAAACGGAAAGTCATTTGAGCGGGTTACATGGTCTTTGTGTAAGGTCTTTGTGATAACTAAGAGGCTAAGTGAAAAAAAAAAGGCAACTCAACTTTATTAAACAGAAATCGAGTTTAAATACTAGCTCTTGCGAGCAAGAACGTCAAAAATACAAACAAAATTAGGCATGAACTATCAAGTTTATAGTGGCAGTTTTATTAACAGTGGGGGGAAGACCATGTGATAAGATAGCAATCAAAACTGTTACAGTGTACAGTAGGCCTACGAGCGTGTATGAAACACGTGCGGTATAACTCTTTTGAAATGTCTTGCGAAGGGATTCAATATCATTTTAATTCAGTTTCGTTTCTGATTCTATATCCAGTGATTTTTTTTTTTCTTCTAAGGCTGATCACCCTCGCTCTAGTACCATAATATTTGGGTTTTACTTTATGTAACATATTACGTCCAACAACAATTCATCTATCCCCACCTCTCTCTCTCTCTCTCTCTCTCTCTCTCTCTCTCTCTCTCTCTCTCTCTCAATATGATCCAACAAACTAATATAAGAAATTCCAGAGGAGATCTAAGTGATAAAGAGACTTATAAAGAAAGCTTACATCAATCAACACAATCCACCAAAGAACAATAAAAAGTCCAATATGGTGAATATGCTGATTGATGCATTGGGAAAAAGAATGCCAAATTGGTGCAATACATGTTAGATATGGTATTCCATTATTAATCCTCAACAACTGATCAGAAAATGCGATGCCTGTCATGTTTCAACACACCCTACATGTGCTGAAATACAGCAAAAAATAAAAAATAGAGTCCCAAAAGTATTTTGCTCAACATGCATAGTCTGGATAGAAAATATAATTAGGTGGAGACTGAATCTGCAAATAGTTGAAGAAGAAGAAGAAGAAGAAGAAGAAGAAGAAGAAGAAGAAGAAGAAGGAGAAGAAAAAGAAGAAGAAGAAGAAGAGAAAAATTAACAGGATATGTGTAAGGATGCAGAGGAAATCATTGATATAACTTATGATAGCATCCAACAACATAATTACGAAGAAATAGATTATCAGATGGAAACAAATAATAGATCCAAGAGACTCTGCCCAGACCTACATACTTTTAGGGAAGAGCAGGAACAAGAAAAAAAAAAAGAAAGATAGAGTCTTCAGGGAATTGCAGATTTGGCGAAAGATGCTATACAAGCGTCCAAAGATATGCCATAATCATGAAATATATGGTAAAAGGGCGTATATAGACGGATATGTAGATGAATGCAGAGATCTCCATTAAAAAATATGCAAAAATCTAAAAGAAAGAAAAGGATACAAATTCAACAAAAAATGTCGATATATGCATCTTGCAACCATGAATGAAAGTAAGAAAACCCAGCAAACAGGAAAGAAAAATCAAAGCAAAAATTAAAAAAAAATAGAAACAAAAAAACAAGCCATGTATATACCACGCTATGCACAAAAGGCCACAAGATATGATGCCTTTCAACACAAATATTCAAAATTAGAGCCCAACTACAAAGAATGCATCTATAATGCCAGGGGTTGGTACAGTTATGGGGATAATTGCAGGTATACACACAAAAATAAATATGAAGGGGAAAGAGCAAATATAATAGAAAAGTTGGATTTGTTAATGGCAGAATTCCTGGAAATGGAGAAAAGAACATCATATCAGAACAAGAAAGGAAGCATGGGAAAATCCATACTACCAATATTAAATAATGGGGATGAAACATAAACCATAATAGTGATGAATGCACAGGGTTTAGTCACGAGTAACTCTAAAAGGAAAATAGAGTTCTTAGAAGAACTAACTCAAATTGAAAAAATAAATATATTAAATATAAGTGAAACATGGTATTTCCAAGAGACTGGCAGTGATGACCAGATAAAGGGTTTCCAAACATATAGATCAGACAGAACAAATAGGAATCAAGGGGGAACCGCAGTATATGGAAGAGACATAAATCAAGGAAAAGTCTGTGAAAAATACAGCAACACAGAATGTGAATTGATTGCGGTAGAGTTTGAATTTGAAAAACTAGTGATTATTGTAGTTTACAGACCCCTAAATACTAATGAGTTTGACATAATAATAGAAAAAATAGATGATATATGTAGAAACATAAAGACTGGAATATACTCCTATCCAGAGATTTTATCTTTCCTTTCGTGGATTGTAAGAAATGGATAGAAGAAAGTGGTTGGATATATACATATAAAAAAGAGAGTAATAGTAGCTCAGAAGATAAGAGGCAATTTGAAAAGCTTCAAGATATGCTATTACAACATAATATGCAACAAATAAACCACATTCCAACAAGAAAGGAAAACGTCCTAGATTTAGTATTTGTGAATGAGGTGAATTATGTTAAAGAAATAATAGTGTATAACACGGGAATTTCAGAATACAATGTCATAGAATTAATAGTCCTTTCCAAAGCAAGTGATCGCAGAGATAATCAAAGCACAAAACGTTGGGAAATATATGGAAAATATAATTTATATAGTAGGAATATAAAATGGTCAGAAACAAATGAAGAAATGAACAAAGAATGGAAAAAAAAATTTGTAAGTGATAATATACAGTTAAACACGGATATACTGTACAAAATACTGGAGAAAATTGTTGAAAAATATGTACCGAAAAAAAAAAACCAATAAACAACAGACATGCATACCAAGAGACAGAAGGATCTTATTTCAGAAAATGAGAAAGTAGAAGAGATATCTTGCAAAAGAAAAAATATATGGAAAATGATGGAATTAAAAAGTAAGATAGAAAATGCAGCAAAAAAAAATTATACAATCGAAAGAAAATTAAAAAAGGGTACTTACAAGAAAGGACACCTCAAAATATGAAAAAAAAGAAAAGAA
>NC_090740.1:89046916-89054416 GCF_036898095.1 Palaemon carinicauda
TAAAATTAGAGACTGGAAGGAATATACATTCATTTATTTCTTAAAACAATGTAAATTGGCTAAAAATTATATTTGCTGATCATTTATATACAAGCCCACATCTTCTATGAAGTACAATTTTCCTAAACATTCTGTTTTATAAGTAATCAAAGTCTGCCGTCATCAACTTACCCAAAAACTTTCTTACGAAGCTCAATGCTCATTGCGAAGAACATGGCAAATGTATTTCCATCTACCCCTCACCCTATTCTCATCCATATATGGCACACGGGTAGTTTAGTAGAGTTTCATTTCTAATCCTGTCCTGCCAATAAAATTTCAATATTCTTCTGAGGGATTTGTTCTCGAATCCACAAAATTTGTTGGATATTTTCTCATTGTCATACAACGACTCAAGTCCCTAGGGTAAAACCAATCTCAATAAACTCATACATAGACTGATTTTCTCTGTAATTTCCGTTTATTTAGTTTCCATATTTTACTTCACAAAGCAATTGTCCGATTTACTTTTTTCAATCTTCCATTAAACTTAAATTCTAAAGATCGTTTACAGTATATAAGATATCATAGCTCCTGAATATGTGAATGATTCCACTTAACTGATACTTTCTCCATTCAATGATATTTTATCTTCCATTGCATATTCCATTCTCATCATTTCTTACTCTATATACCGTGAGCCCAACGTCATGTGATATTCCATGCACTCTGGTAAGCAATCATTGTAAGTCCTCTGGTGTTCTCCTAATAAGGACATCGTCGTCGGCATACTCTACGTCAGCTAAAATCCTGTTACTAATCTAGCACGATCATTCTCAACCATCACCAACTGAGCAATGCATTACAAAATCTATGAGGAGGATAATAGACATAAGTAACAATACCTACCTTGGAGAACTCTACTGTTCACTTGAAACTCGATTAATAGGACTCCACTAACATCAACTTTGCACTTGTTATGTTCATGAAGAGACTTAATCAAATTTACATACTCAATAGGAATTCCGTAATAACGCAGGACTCTCCACAAAATTGGCCGGTGCACACTATCAATAGGATTTTTATAGTCCACAAATGAAATGAAAAGATGATTTCTATATTCTACACTTTGCTGTACCATATGTCTTGAAATGAAAATTTGGTCAGTACAACTTCTACCTCTTCTAGATACTGCTTGTTCCTCTCTCAGCTTTACATCATTCCTTTTCTTTATTCTCTTTAGAATGAGCGTACTATATATTTTCACAACAATATACGTGAATTTGATACAAAACTTATCTAAAAAAAAGCAGCTGCCTGTATCACTAAAAATCTGTAATAATTATATGAACTTCAAAATTATATTTCAATAAATAAACTTGAACTTTGTGTAAAAAATTCACATTTCATATTAATAAGATATGTTTTTTTTTTGTTAATATTAAAGTATATATTTGCATTCACTTCACTTGTTTTTAAGGTCTTAATAGTTGTCAGCCAAACTTGAAAATATGCGTTTAATGGTCAATGAATTCTAGAAATTTGGCTACCGCTGCTTAGGGGTGCTGCAATATAATATGCACTATATATATATATATATATATGTATATATATATATGTATATATATATATATATATATACATACATATATATATATATATATATATACATATATACATACATACATATATATATGTATATATATATATATATATATGTATGTATATATATATATATATATATATGTATATATATATATATATATATACATACATATATATATAATATATATATGTATACGTATATATATATATATATATTTATATATATATATATATATATATATGTGCAGAAGAACCACAGGGAAAATGAAAATACGAAATATACGCTTAAGTCCTGACTAGTTTCGTGATACTTCTTCAGAGGACTGATTGATTGAGAGAGGTTTCTTTACATTCTATAGGGAAAGCAAACGTACGAACATACATATAGAGATTTAGAGAGCAATGACACTCCATTACCAGCTACCTAGGCTTGGGTCAGGTGGGCGGAGACCCCAAGCTCATTAGACACCTGCCAAAAAGGGTCATCTCAGGCTGCGGGTAAATTGTTGTTTTTTGACTCTCAGTACAGTTTATTTATATAAAAACACGGTAGCCTTATCTATATAATACATAAGCAAAACATACACATACATACATATATATATATATATATATATATATACACACATACACATACATACATATATATGCATATATACATTTATATACATACAATATTTATATCTTAAACATATAATCATGTACAGTATATATCAATACTTATATCTAGCATAACACTAAATAGTGCCAATGTACTTATGCATACTATATAAAATAATTGTACCCTTTAATGAATGGTAGCTTAGGTCTAAATATTAATTTCACAGCGACGTTAATTATTCACAATACATTCAATTCTACATTAAGTGGTTAATGTTTTTTTATATAGCTTACAAATCTCTTTTATATAGTATGCATAAGTACATTGGTACTATATAGTGTTATGCTAGATATAAGTATTGATAAATACTGTACATGATTATATGTTTAAGATATAAATATTGTATGTATATAAATGTATATATGCATATATATGTATGTGTATGTATGTGTATATATATATGTATATGTATATATATATATATATATATATGTGTGTATGTATATGTATGTGTATATATATGTATGTGTATGTATATATGTATGTATGTATATGTATGTGTATATGTATGTATATATATATATATATATATATATGTATGTGTATGTTTTGCTTATGTATTTATATAGATAAGGCTACCGTGTTTTTATATAAATAAACTGTACTGAGAGTCAAAAAACAAGAATTTACCCGCCACCTGAAATGACCCTTTTTGGCAGGTGTTTATTGAGCTTGAGGTCTCCGCCCACCTGACCCAAGCCTAGGTAGCTGGTAAGGGAGTGTCATTGCTCTCTAAATCTTTATATGTATGTTCGTACGTTTGCTTTCCCTATAAAATGTAAAGAAACCTCTCTCAATAAATCAGTCCTCAGAAGAAGTATCACGAAACTAGTCCGGACTTAAGCGTATATTTCGTATTTTCATTTTCCCTGTGGTTCTTCTGCATCTGAGCATCACGTTTTCCTATGATTTTTACACACACACAAACACACACACACACACACACACATATATATATATATATATATATGTATATATATATATATATCTATATATATATACATATGTATGTATATATATATATATATATATATACATATATATATATATATATATATAAATATATATAGATATAGATATACATACATATATATATATATATATATAGTTAGTGTGATTCTGAGATTTTCTAGGGTTTTATTACTTGTAGATGTTCATGGTCTTAAATATAATTCTGTTTGGAAGAAGACCTCTGATTTTGAAGTTTTATCAATGGGTCATGGATTCAATATACTTAATTTTTATTTTGTATCTGTGGTAATAGAGTGAAATACACATCATGATCCAAAGGTGATGTACGAGCTGCCAGCTAGGTAATATCTGAGAAGCAAGGTGAATGTAACTAACTTTATTTGAACAGTCAGTGAGCTTTTTATAAAACAGTTTTAGTGTAACAAGCTCACAAAAATTAAAATAGAGTAATGTAGGATAAAAGGCTCTTACCAGTTCGGATAACAAAGATGTCTCTAGCACGATATACAGTAATAAAAAAGCTACAATGTACAAATGTAAAATTTGTGCTGTACATGGCTTCCCCACATAAATGACATTCATGTGAAATAGGGTGCCCAGCTCTTGAGAAGCGTACTGTGGACTGGTCTTATGGTGGGAAGTATGCAGGTTTTTTAGTAGGAATGCTTTTTGTGTATAGCGCATAATTTGGAAAGAGCCCATTCAAGTGGGCGTTAATACTGGTATCCTAGATGTCCACTTCATCAAGAGTGGAGGTGTTGATGGAGTACTCAAATGTGGTGAAGTAGCTCTCTATTAAGGTCGTGACTTTGGTCATGATGTTCTTCATCGGCTAAATATCGACATCGGGGATGGCGGTGCATACAATCTCAGGTAGTCGTCGTACCAAAAGTTGAAGAAGTAGATTCCCTTTACAAAAAAAAAAAAAAGGCGTTTGTGTTTGGTTGCAGGCGAGCGATACTGCTCATCCCACTGAAGGCAAGGGAAGCCTATTGGTTCCCGAAAGGTTGTTAAGAGAGCTGGAACAATTCTGCTTTGTGGGCGACAGGCAGTGGTAAATACTGTACCCTTCTAAGAGTTTTGATTCATAGGCGTCGCATGTTGGTGTGCTATCTCCCTGCTTGCATAGCCAATAGCAGATTTCCGGGTAAATAGCTTTAGGGATACCCACAAGAATGTAATCTGCTTTGGTGCTTGACTAAGTTAAGCCCTTCATGCAAAACTGGACATCAGCATGATGGAATCATACGAACGCTTTTACGCTAGTGAAAGATAGTAGTTTCAGTGGCGTAGGATTGATAGTATACTCAGAGTTTGAGTAGGGCTTCATCTAACAGTAAGACATAGTGGTGCGGGGAGAGGCGGGAAAGAACTGAACATTCCTTTGGTCACCAATGTACGAACTGCCAGATACATAGTAACTGAGAATCGAGGTAACTGCAGGTAACTTTATATCTACACTGAGCCAGCTTTTTATACAAAAGTTTCAGTGTATGAAGGTCAAAACAATAAAAAAAGGTTCCAACCAGTTATGTTAACAAAAAGGTGTAAAGCGCGATATACAATAAAAATAGAGGACAAAAAATGTCGTTACAATGAACAAGTATGGAACACATACGGTACAGTGGTACATCTTCTTCCAATATTTGGTGAAAACTTAAAAGGTTTCTCACTATTCGAATAACGATGCAGTACCAGAAGGAATTATATGATGAATTTAATTTATGTTTTGAAAATAAAGGAATTAATCATATAAAAGCACCCTAATTACCATAAAAGTAAAGTGCTGAAATTGATAAATTTTCCATATGATCAACCATATGATCTATTCTATTTATTTTTGTTATAAGTGAAGTATTATCATTTCGATATATCTAAATTTATTAGCTAAAAACATAAAGTAAATCTATTTCATTCTTAAGATAGATCATGTCTCTAATTCAGAGCTTCAAATAAAATATATATATATATATATATATATATATACATATATATATATATATATATATATATAAATCACCCCAAAAATATAACATATCGTCCATAAAAAAATAAAAAATAAATATTGCATGTAAAAATCTACAAAATACAATAAAAATAGTTCCACGCTTTTATTCGCAAGACCTCTGCAACTAAATTACGGAATACCCCAAAGTGCAAATAAATCAGATCAACATCAGTATTACACAGCCTCTTCAATAACTTCCCTCTAGTTTCGGGTATAACAGACTTTTTGGGCAGGACAGGGGTAGGAATAGATATTCCTTCATCCCTCGATTCTACTTCTCCGGGTTTATGGCACAATTTCCCAACACAACTGACCACAACAGTTTCACCATTTTTTGGAAAAATCACGACTACACTGGCACTTCCAACTATCAAGTGATGGCCACAACCGTTTTCCAGAGAAAATAATTAATTTTCCAGCCCATCTCTTATATCATTAAGTATAAGGTATTCACATCTACATATTCTCTAACACTGCCTATATTCAGCCACTTGCCACTCGGAAACCGCCCAGGCCCCTGCAATCATGAATCATATAAATACATAAATAATACAGCATACGCCTGACGGATCTCACATGATCTATTTAACCTCTAAAGGTTTTTAGGTTCATTCAGAAGTATGTTATACGTATTGCCACACTTAGCTGAATTACCACAACACTTTACATATACATTTAGCATCAACATAAGAACACATTGATATCATCAAATTTATCTAAAACACGTCAAAAGAAGAAATGAGGTCTGTTTAAACAACAACGTCAACAAAGGAAAAAAAATATACTCGTCAATTCGAGGAATGTCACCTATTCAGGGATATGGAGGAACACTCTGATTGACAAATTTTGAAAACTACCTCTTCCGGCACCACATGTATGTGTGCCTGATGATGTTCAGGCACTGTGCCATTAATAATGCTTTGTATCACAACAGTGTTAGATTTAACCATATTTACTCGTTACGGACCCATATACGCGGGCTCTAGTTTTTTTTTCCTAAGTTGTAATCATTTCAAATACACAGGATTGCCCAAAAATACTTTTACCGGTGCAGTTTTGAACCCACCAATATACTTTGAGCTGTGTTTTTCCTTACCTCTTTTAAAAAACCTTTCAGTGGTATTCATTACTCTCCTCAATAGATTCAATAAATATGCACCATATTGCTCAGTTGAATAAGCTGACATTGTTGCGAATTATTGACAACAGTAAATGGTAAAAAAGGATCCTGTCCTTAGACTAAAAAGAAAGTTTTGTCCCAGAAAAGCATTATATGCAATACACAAAGCTATCTCAGATGTAGGAAGAATGGCGTACCAGTGAAGGGGGTCATCAGCCACTAAGTAACATAATATTTGGACTACTTCCCTATTATGCAACTCCACTAAGCCATACCTGAAGGCCTTTATGTGGTCACTGAAAAGGGTTTAATCATCATCAAGTCAGTGACCGATTTCATCACCTTATTTATAAATTCAAGACCATTATCGCATATCAAAATTTTCGGGCAACCAAAGTTGAAAGAGCACAGCACAGAGGCTAATGAATTTGCTGATTTATCCAACATTGCGTAAGTATGAGTTTACCGAGTAAATACTTCCACGAAAACACATATATATATATATATATATATATACATGTGTTGTCTTAAACCAGTAGGAAATGGTCCTACAACATCCATATGAACTCTATAAAGTTCAATAGAAATCACAGGCCACTTTCAGGCTTCCGGTACAGTATTTTTATGTTCTTTGAAACAGTTACAAGCATGACAGCATTTTATATAACTATAAATTTTCTCATTCCTGACCAAAAGAAGGATTCACATACTCTCCTTAATGCTTTAGCAATCCCTAAATGCCCTGCACGCGGACTTGCATTTACAGTGTGGATAGCTCGATTGATTAAAGAGAGAGGAAGAACTACCTGTGCACAGAATTCCCCTACCCTCTTCTCGTAAGCCCAATATAAGATATTATTTTCTATAAAAAAGTTCTCATGAGGCATATTCAGAAATGATGGATAACTCTCTGATTCCCCAATAATCCCTGATCGCACTCTTTCCATCCATTACTCTTCTTTCTCTCCCTCTCGGACTTCTTTTATGCCCAACCTCCCACGTCAATCCAATCAGCATCATCAGGACATTCATTCTGGATGCCCCTGGTTATGTCCATGGCCATCCACATATATTTGCCTTCACTTCTTACATCTCTCTATCGGATCCAGTTTTCTGATTGCTCCTCGTGTGAATTCACATCCCGTTCTCTGTTTT
>NC_090740.1:89064416-89074416 GCF_036898095.1 Palaemon carinicauda
TCATACAAGTTTCATAGATACAAAAATTTCCCTCACTTCCTTCTCCCTTCTTTTAATTTCTTATGTGAGCCAATGGTATGATTCTCTCATCAGTGGGTTGGGATACGTTTTGAACTCTAAATCTATTGGCCGTTAATGTTTCTAAAATCTTAAACCGGCCTTCATACTTAGGTATACCTTATCACCCACGGTATATGTTTTAGTTGGCTTCGCTATTTTATCATAATTCCTTTTCATTATGATTTGTGATTCTTCTAGATTCTTTCGAAGAATATTATATCGACCTAGCTTGCATTCATAGCATCCTTTAGAGGATTTGATAAATTGGTTGTGGCCGTTAATACATGGAAAGGTGTTCTAGCTGGGGTGCCGTACAGTGCCTCGTGCGGCGACATTTTAATAAATACATGATATGAGTGATTCAGAGTGCATAGTACCGCAGGTATGGCAATATCCCAGTTGGGGTCATATCCCCGTAGTGTAACTCTTAATATGTTTAAAACCTTCCTATTCGCTCTTTCCACTAGCCCATTCGACTCTGGGTGATGGATCATGGTATTGATTTCCTTTATGTCAAGGAATTCACACAACGAGTTAAGGAAATGATTATCGAATGTTCCACCCGAGTCAGAGATTATCATGTGTGGAATTCTATGTTTACAAATGTAGCACTTGTAAAACTTCCTAGCGCATTCGATTGCGGTTTTAGTTTTAATCGCTATCAGTTCTGTATATCGAGTCAAAGCATCTATAATTACTAAGAGGTGCTTATCTCTTCTGTCTGACTCGTAAAACCCTGTTAATAAATCATAGTGTACTCTTTCAAAGAGTTAATTGGGCACGGGATAAGCCTCTAGGCTGACAGGTGTCTTCGTGTGCCCTTTGTTTTCCTGACAAGTGCGACAATTAGCTATGTGCTTTTTTATATCTGTAAGCATCGTATGCCAATAAAATAATGATTTGGCTTTCTCTGACATTATGGAGAACCCCGGGTGGCCATGCAAAGGATTTGCATGCAACCAAGCTAGGGCAGTGGGTATAAGTGAGATTGGTACCACTACCTGGTCGTTAGTTACTTGTGGTGTATTGCGGGTTTTCATTGTCACGGATCTACACAGAATATTATCTTTGATTATATAATTCTGCTGCGTATACTTTATAAATTTCTTTTCCTTAAGATTTCCCTTCAAAGCATTTATGATTTTTTCCAATTGCTGATCTTTTCTTTGTTCAGTCTTTATTAGTTCAGCGCTCCAGCCCAGATCTACCTGTTCAGATATAATTTTAACAATAGGCATGGATGTTGATACATCTATTAATTAAGCTAGTGGCTCCGTACAAAATGAGGCAGGGTTGCGTGATAATGTGTCAGCAATGATATTTGCTTTCCCGGGTAAATACCAGATCCTCGCGCCAAAGTCTTGGATGATCAAATGCCACCGAGTTCGTTTGGGGCTGTGACTAAAGCCTTTAAAGACGTCGGTTAGGGGCTCATGATCAGTAAGAACCTTGACGGGATAACCGTATATTATGAACTTAAAATGCAATAGTGAATTAACAATAGCTAGCCACTCCTTGTCTATTACTGCATATTTACTTTTGGAAGGTCCAGTTTACGTGAATAAAAAGCTATCGGGAAAAACTGTTTGTCATATTGCTGAAGCAATACCCCACCTACTCATAGGTCTGAGCCGTCTGTTGCAATGAAAAATTCCTTACCTAACTCAGGATATTTTAAGATAGGAGAACTACACAGTTCATTTTTCAAGGTATCAAATGCCGGTTGATGCTGCTGAGACCATACAAAATCTACACCCTTCTTCGTAAGATTGGTTAGTGGAGCGGCGAATAGGGAATAATTGCGTATAAAACGCCTGTAATACTCACTACACCCCAGAAATTGCTGTATTCCCTTGACATTAGTAGGTATCGGAAAGTTACGGATAGCCGACATCTGATCGTGGACTACTTTAAGACCTTGACTAGACACTGTAAACGCTAAATAGACTAATTCTGTTTTGGAGAATTCACACTTACTAATCTTTACCGTTGAATTATGCTGTCTTAGTCTCTGTAGCACTAGCTCCAGTTTACGTAGATGTTCTTCTAAGGTATTAGAAAAGATTACAAGGTCGTCCATATAGGCATGCAATATGTCTCCTAACAAGTCTCCAAACACTATGTTGATCATTCTAGTAAATGATATGGGAGCACAACGTAAACCAAAAGTCATACTTAAAAATTCATAATGTCCCCTGGTTGTGCTGAAGGCAGTGTATGGGATACTATCTTCTTCTAATGGTATCTGGTGAAAGCCTTTCAGTAAGTCCAAACTGGTAAAATATTTGTTCTGACCTAGCAAAGATAAAATATCATTAGTACATGGCAATGGGAATCGATCAGGGATCGTTTCCTCATTTAAACAACGGAAGTCTACGCAGATACACCATGTTCGATCTTTTTTCTATACAACTATTAACGGAAAATTATAAGGGCTGTTCGATTTCCTAATGAGTCCTTCTTCTAGCATTTTACCTACTTCATCATTTATCTCATTCTGGAATTTCATAGGGAGTGTATATGAGGGTACATAGTTAACTTTCTGCTTGTCTTTTAACCTTTTGTGGTGTTCTGTGACATCCGTTTTACCTAAGGATCTATCTGTAGTAGAGAAAACATCATGATATTTAGTTAAAAGATCTAAAAATTTCTGCTGAATTTCCCTTTCTTAAATGTCTTTATTGATTTTATTTTTAATAGATTGCAAAAGGGATTCATCCGCAACTGATTGAGCGTGATTGATCTCAGCGACGGTAAGAATGCGATGTTTATAAACTTCCACATCCAAGATATGTTGATTTTTGTGAATTACTAAAGTGATATTCAAATGATTATAGACTTCACTATTTCATTGTTGTTGTGAGCCAACTGTATAAATTGCTTGTGTGACATATAATCCATTAGATTTCAGAGTGTCGGAAAGGATCAATATTTCAGTTCCAGGCAAAGCTTTCTTTACTCGCACTAATATATACAAAGTTACGTTCGGCTCGATAAATGGTGTGCAAGCTGATATTACGGGTGAACGAGAATTCTGTTGGGTCGCATATATTATTTCTTGATTCATGAGACAAGTGATTGGTTCTTCAACGTAAGTTACTGTTTTATTTGTCGTCTCCTTTTTATCCAAAACTGATTTTAAAGTATTAGAAGACTTATAGAATTCTCCTTTGATATACACGCCATGTTTGGCAGTGGCTAAAGTAATGTTTTGAGTACCCATAGACGGGTATCCTATAATTACAGCTGGATACATATCAATGTTTTGTACAACGATAAAGGTATCAGCAAACGTGCGCTTACCGACCTTGTACTGAACATGAGTTACCTCTATTACAATTAATTCACTATTTCCTATACCCGAGAGCCTTACTCCAGACTTCTCTATAGGGAAGTTCGAAAATAACAAGTGATGAGTCCTCAAATCCATGATATTACGTGGACTACCAGAATAAAAAAAAAATAATGTGAAGGATCGGTGTTCTAAACTTACAGCATATAATGTTGGCCGTAACTCATTTTGGCATATTATTGCGTGAATTTGTTGCAAATCTACGGGAACATGCACTGATTTATTGGATTCGGGCGTGTGTTTCATAGGAAAATCTATTGCCTCACAATGATCTGGTAAATTATTAAATGGAATATTTTGATACAAAATATGTTGAAATGAATGACCCAACATCATTCTCTTCCCCAATGGAGTTAACTATATGGTATTTGCTTTGCTTTGCACATTCGGAAAATTTGCCTGACCATGCGAGTTCTGGCTAGACGGCCCAGCAACAGAGTTACTTGAAGCACTATTTGTCTGTTTTTGATTTTGAACAGGATTGCTGTTCGCCTGTTTTTTTCTTATTAAACTGAGGATTCTTCTTTTTATTTCCATAGGGAACTGTTTGCATGTTTCTAGGATTCTGCTGTTGATTACCCGAGAAGCATCGATTATATGAATGAGTTGAACTGTTATGAATCGAACAAAATCCCGTCCTACAGTCTGCAATTATATGCCCTTGACGTTTGCAATTGTAACAAGTCATTCCTGCAGCTTGATTATTATTAACTACGTTTACTTGTGGCTTAGTCTAAGTTTTTGCAAAAACTTGAGTAAGCAAGGGATCAAGGTCAGTACACTAAGACATGTTTTTTTTTCCTGTTTATACACATCTAGTTCGTACTTTTAGACATTAGCTTTTTATCAAAACACCGCACTAAAGCTTCAGGCAACATAACTGTCATGCAAGTTAAATACATTAGCCATAAGAAATCTTTCAAGGCGATGTTATCTCCTGTAACCCATGTTGAATTGCGTAAATTATCTTGATATTCATTCAGCCGGTCGGCAATGAGTGCTGCCCGTTGTATAATATGAAGCTGAGTCATAGAGGCTTGATTAAGTATGTTTCTTGAAGCCAAAACTACATCTAAAGCTTCTTCACCGCCATATATTGCACGTACCGGAACTTTGAAATCGTCACATGTAACTGCCTCTTGGAAAGAGACTTCTCTAAGATACACGCTTGCATCTCCTTTAAGAAAGCCTAAATAACTTTTAGCTTCTTGTAATTTTACGGATGGGTGTGTGATGCATTTTGCGTTTAAATGAGCATCTACTGACGAGATCCATGACTTGACGTTCTGAGGCAGGAACCCATTGACCCGACCTTGAAAAGGAACAATAGCTGATCTTGCACTTACTGGAGTAACCACGGGAGTGGGGTTACTTGGTCCGGGAGTGGGGTTACTGGGTCCGGGATTCACTGGTGGCGTCATGTTAACGTTAACTTTTTTCTTATCACTACGATTCCTTGCGATCCTATCAAAATATCTATATGAATATACACGTCCACTGCGCAAACGCATATGCACTATACAATAAAGATGTGTTGCAGATTATAATAAAGTCCCCCAGTTAATGTGATAAAGATATTTCCCGAGAACTTCTGAAAGAAAACGGAATTAGCAAAAGAAAAAAAAATCAGCAGACGAGAATTCGTTGTTGAATATAGATTCCTTTAATGAAGGAAGATTAAGATTACATATAACTCACCCCAGCAATAATGGACGATCGACTCGTGACATAAAACACTTCACTGAAAAAATCTGAATGAATAAAGGATGTACTTAGCTCAGTATATATGCGTGAAGATTGTTTTGATCCGATGATGTCCGGTCCTCTCTCTCTCTCTCGTTTGCAGGAAGAGTGTGGCTGGCGTGATGACCTTCGACTTGGCTTCTTGTTGTGCGTTGTTTATTCAATGACTGTTTCACTTCCTGATATGATTCTTGAATATATGTGATGAAAGTTTCTCACAAAATGTTGATATAGATACTAGAATTCGTCTCGATAAAGACATTTCTTCGTATTCTTAGGATGTTTACTGATGCTTGTTGATTGAAGATCCTGTTTCTTCAGCTTATATCTGATTTATAGCTGATATTCAAAGATTTCATTACTTCGGTAGACATAGATACTTCGTTGTAATTGTAGATTTATTACTGTCGTAAAACTGCTGCCACCTATTGTTAGTGTACGAATGTTGTACGTAAACATTGTGGTTCCATCCTCATGTCTCTTCAATGTGATATAGAAATATTAGACTTATAGGTTTCTTCTTTTAATAAGTCCAAAGTTTTAGGTTAATTTTAAAGAGTTTATTGATAGCTCCATCACTGGAGTAATGGATGGTTTGGTCGGATGACCATTCAGTATGAAAAGATGAATAGAACTGATTTACAACAGGCTCGCATCGATAACGTAACATTAGCTATCTCAGCAATTTATATAAATACAAAGTGAAATGATCACGTAGCCTTATGGCCGGAAGTCAGGTGATTCCGGTAGGGCTCAATAGGTCAACTGCTTCACACGGGAGGCATTGTGACATGTTTACAAGACACACATAAATGTTTATTCATGCAATGCCTTCCGGCTACTGCAAGCATTGCTTAGCATGGTCTAGTTTAACATCCAGTTATGGCACTGTTGTTACACTCCTAAATCCCCAATGACCCCTTGGGTCATGGGTATAAAAATGTAATATATATATATATATATATATATATATATATATATATATATATATATATATATATATATATATATATATATATATATATATCTATATATATATATATATATATATATATATATATATATATATATATATATATATATATATATATATATATATATATATATATATATGTGTGTGTGTGTGTGTGTATGTGTGTGTGTGTGTGTGTGTACTACATGTGTATCCTACACACTCGTATTCTTTAATGATTTTAATATTTTGTCCTATCACTCGCTCTTCCCAGCATAGTTAATAGAATAATTTATATTATCTTGCTAGCACAAGCTTTAACTTGTTTGAATTTTTTTACTACCTTCCCAGGAAGTCATTGTATATAACTTTGATGATTGTTTAATGAAGTTTAGTTCTGTTCATCTCGCTTCTCAGTTACGACCTACCTGCCTGCTTGGACATTGGTGACAAGTAAAGTATCTGCTCTTCCCTGCATGCCCCTCACGCCTCTGCCCCACTATTACAATATGCCTCCCATTGACCCTGCTTCTTCGGCACATGCCACCGCAATGAAACTGCCTTCTCTTGCCAGGAGAGACTCATCCGCTTGGTTACAGCATGCTGAAGCCCTGTTTCGCATTAAGGGCGTGATACAGTCAAGCGCCATTGCAGATTCTGTTCTAGTGGCAATCCCCGAGAATACTTTCCTGGATTTTTTTATTGGCTTTGCAAGCAAAAGGACATCCCCATAAGGTACGAAGCCCTCAAAAAATATTTCCTGAAGTAGTACTCACTATCACCTGCCGCCCACATGTCCAACCTTTATCAGCTATCTTAATGATTATTGGGGGACCAAATGGTGTCACTCACCATCAAGGAATTGAGCAATATCACTCACCATCAAACTGCTGCAGACGCCTCTCATGATGATGTGAACCTAATCTGTGCCCTTTGGGTATGACGCTTAGATGAACATGTACACGCAGCCATACAGGATGTTAATATTTTGTTCATGGATGACCTGAAGACAAAAGGCAATGCCTGTATTGACAGACACTTCACCACCTTCAAGACCTACATCAATGCCTCCACTCCAGATGAAGAGGAAAACTATTGAACATCAATCAAAGCTAATGTGAATGTGGTAGGACACATATGGTAACACTCTCACATGCTGGAGCGGCGTCAAAGCCATTCACCACCCATCACTAATTCACATACCAATCAAAGACCTCAACAGTCAACTATTGATGCTCATACCACTCCAGATTTGGGGCTACTGCTAAGAAATGTTCAAAAATTTTCAGTGTCCAATTAAGCATGTAATTTGTCCATTGCTTGTGGCGGTGGCCTCTCCTGTCACTAATCTTTTTTTTATAAGATACAAGTGTGGTTATGCAATTTTTTTTAGACACTGTCTCTTGCCATTATATTCTGCCAAGGCTACTCGCCAGGACATGACGTAGTCTGTCTAAATCTGCCGGTGTCCACTTACTAGCTTGCACCAGATGTACGATCCCCGCCCCCGGTTAAAAATACCTTAAATTATCGTTTTTAATGATCAAATATGACTGGAAATTTTGCATTACTGGCATCACATTGCCAATCCTCGGCATAGATTTACTCTCCCACTACCACCTCATGGTTGATGTCGCTCACCAAAGGCTAGTTAATGAAGATTCTTATTCATCCAGATCTCAACATGTCCCCTCCAATCTTGCTCTCCAAATCAGTGCACATACTGATGCCTACACCCACCTTTTCACGTCATACCCAGAAGTCTTCTATCCAGAACTTACCCAAACACCCATGGTTTCTGCCTGACATGGTCTTTATCTCCTCATCAAGACAATGGCGCAACCAGTGTTCATCAGATTCTGCCGTTTGGCACCAGGTGCTTAGGCTGCCGCCAAACAAACGTTCACCAAATTGAAAAAAAAATGGACCTTTGTCAAAAGGCCTCCAGCACCTGGAGATCACCCTTACACATCATCCTGAAGAAAGACGGCTCACTGCATCCATGTGTGGATTACAGGCTTTTGAGCAGGAAGACAAAATAGAATCACTATCACCTCCCAAACATCGCCGATCTGACCTCCTACTTGCAAAAAGCGAATGTTTTCTCCCTAATCAAAATCCCGAAGGGATATTATCAGGTACCCATTAAACCAGAAGACATCCCCAAGACCACTATCACCCCCCACTTTGGTACACATACCTTGAATTACTCCTTTTATGGTCTTTGTAATGCTGTGGCCACTTTTCAATGTATCATGGACAGCATGTTAGGGGACATCCCCTTCTCTGTACGCTATTTGGAGGACCTACTTATGTTTTCATCTTCCAAAGAGGAACACCTCTGTCACCTACGCTTCATGGTCGGTGGCATACAACAGAACAACCTTGTGGTCTGGTACGACAAGTATACTTTTGGTGCCAACAAAGTATCGTTCTTAGGCACTGTATCACTCCTAAAGGCATCCACCCTCTTCCGAAGGAGTTAGGAGCCGTTTAAACATTCATACATCCTCTACTGGCCAAGCACTACAAAAATTCTTGGGCATGATAATATATTACTATAGGTTCTTTCCAGCCATCACCACCGCTCCTGAACCCTCTCTACTCCTCTCTCAAGGGTAAGCCCAAAGTCCTGAAGTAGAGGTCTGCTTTAAGAAGTGGAATTTTATAATGCAAAGAATACCTTATCCACTGTTGGCCCTCTCGCCTTTCCCATTCAACATGCCCTTCCTCCTTCTCTCCACTGATACCAGTGACGTTGCTGATGATACAGTCCTCGAGCAAGTGGTCCTCTACTCACATCGCCCAATGGCTTTTTTTCAGCCAATAACTGTCAAAGGAAAATCTGGCTACTCTACTTCTGACCATGAATTGTTAGTGGTGCATCTGTTATTCCGTCACTTCCACCACATCTTAGAGGGTATGCCTTTTGTATATCACACTGACCACAGCCCTTTGATGCATGCCTTTACTAGATTGTCTGAAGCCTGGTCTATAGGTCAATGCTGACAGCTGTTCGCCATGGATGAATACAACTGCACCCTTCAGCATGTCTATGGGAAATGAATCATGTTGTCAATGCCCTGGAATTTTATTTTAACTCATTTACAGAAGCCCAACGAAAAGATCCATAGTATCAAGTTTGCAATATATCCACATTCCAATGCTAGGATGGGGTTCCCCTCAACGACTCCAACGTCAAGCTCCTCTGAGATGTCAGTACTAGTAGACCACGGCCATGGATACCTGCCCCATGCACTGACAGAAGTTTATTTTCCTCCATGGGTTTTCACATCTCTCGCTCTGATCTAATGCAGAGCTAGTGAAGAAAAAGTTCACTTAGCATGACATTACTAAAGATGCTGAAGATTAGGTCTGCCCCTGTACTTCATACCAAGTTCAAAAGAACATTGACACAGAGATTCAGGAGTGGGCATCATTTCATGACCTCAGCATCATTTTCCCTCATTCACGTCAATGTAGTAGGTCCCATACCCATTTCAGAAGTACATTGTTACCTTTTTACCATCATTGGCTGCTCAAACTCATTGGCCTGTAGCCATCGTCTTGGAAACTGCAATGTCTGCCATATGTATATCCTCCTCATTCAGAGTGGATAATGAGATTGGGTATCCCTGAGCATTCCCTGAGCATATTACTTTTGTTAAAGGTACGATTTTCACCTTTCAATTGTGTAGATAATTATCAAACCTCCTTTGCCTCTTCCTACATCACACAACCTCTTACAACCCTTTAGCCAATGGACTGATTAAAGGTTGTCATCGCATCCTCAAAGTACCTTTGGTGTCCCAACACAATAACTCCAACTGATTTACTCAGCTTCTTTGGGCTATCTTGGGGGTAAAGACCATTCCTAAAATCCCCCTTAATTT
>NC_090740.1:89079416-89101916 GCF_036898095.1 Palaemon carinicauda
AGATATCTTTGAGAATATCTTTCCAAACTCTTAATCTTGGTAACCCTTCACAACCTCAGGCTGAAGCGGTGAGCTTGGGGGAACTTAAAACACTGTTTGAGCAACAGAAGACCAGTCAATTTCTAATTTTTATTTGAGGACGCAGATATGCCCCCCCGCCCCCCACTAACCTAGGCTCAGTTAATCATTCACGTGAAACATACCCCAGTTTTGATTCCTATAGCATTCACATCAGAGGGCTCAGGGACAGACTTAATGCTAACAAGCAGTTTTGGAGGACTCCTTATAACCATGTGGTCATTGTGGCGAATTATCCTGTACCGGCTAACTGCGCCAGACGAATTGAAACGGCCTTCACTAGCACGATGTTTCAAACACCTAGCGCAAACCTGCAGACTATTTACGTGTCCATTGCCTCCAATCCCAATACCTCTGTCTTTGAAGGTCGTAGGGAACTTTGGACAGGTTGGTGGAGCCTATTCCGTCAAACCATCCAGGAGTCTCCCAAGTATTCCCCGGCAGATAAGTACAAGATCCTTTTACACTGCCTGAAACGTTCAGCCCGGTGTCCTGCTTGTAACAGGATTCAGAGAAAGGGACTCTATGAGAGGACCATCGTTATCATTGTCCAGGAGTACGAGTCCCTGATCTTGACCTTCATTTCCCGCATAGGAAGCTCTTTAGTATGAGTCCCCCAGTGGATTATGGCCCTGACCTCGGATGGTTTGTGATGGAGTGGAACCCTGCTGAGGAGGAATATGTCCAAGTGACTAAAGCTCTCATGTCTGAAGATCTGTTGGAACATGCCATCTTGAGTAAGCTTAATTCCGCTATCCTTGAGACATTTTATCGTCGTGACAATAGCACATTTACATCCTTGTAAGAGTTGACGGACTGACCAAACGAGCAATCATGCTTGAAGGAGCTTGCCAAACTGTTGGAGCCGAACAGAGGCCGACTTGCTGTTAAGCCTTTTAACACTGAAGGAAACAACAATTCAAATATGAAAATGGATAAGCCTTTCCATAGAACAAGCAGCAGTGATCCTAAGCCTAAGACACCATCCATACCAACCCACAATCCAGTAAAATCCATTCAGAATCAGCCACCAGAGCCTGCCACTGCTCCCCCACTAGCAGATAATGCGGCTCGGCAAAATTGCCTTTTTTGTGATCACGATGGTCATTAATCCACAAACTTTCCCCTAATGTCCCCATTCCAGTAGTTGAATGGTGCGGCTGAACCAACAAGGTCGTTGCACAAAATGTCTTTCGACGCAACATGTTCCTCGCAAGTGCACCACCTATGTTCTATGTGAAAACTGCAAGTGTGATCTCAATGTGCCTCTCTGCCCCTACATATTGACTCTAGGTCACCAACCGGATGGTGCAAGAGCAGACCTACCTTCTTTTCAACCTAATCATATAGCCTAGATAGGACTGAACCAACCAACCAGGTGAACAAAATACACTCTGCCGTTATACCCACCCACAATGGTGATCTAGTTGATGAAAAACACTCCATTCGAGTTTTACTGGATTGTGGTAACCAACGCACATTCATACATCCTAATTTAGTCGAGTCATTGAACCTTGTTCCTGTCGGAAAAGTTGTGCTTTGACTCAACTCGTTCAACATGGACGAACCACCTCAATGTTTAGACTTGGTACAGTTTTATTGGAAAGTTGGTCGCCACAATCATAAGGTCATTGCCTTCGACAACCCGAAAGTGGGCAAGATTGTAAGACCACCTGGATATACATATGCAGTACGCACTCTAGAGGATAGTGTTCTACGTCTCAAAGAATGACAGCTACATCACAATGCTACTGGCATAGAGATCATCGTTGGAGCCGATTATCTTCCTCGACTACTCAAGCGCAATCAAAACATCAGTGGTGTCAACTTGTTCAATACAGCAAGTGGATATGTAGTTTGGGGAGAGTTGCCAGATTGGTCAGAGGAAGGGACACGCCCCCCCCCCCAGGGTTAATAGTCTGTCGCTCACACTAAACTGCATCAGCGTAATAGTGGAGCCCCATGTCGAGAATCTTTGGAAACGTGATGCTGTCGGCATAAGCAATGAACCCTTCAGCTATCTTGAGGCACAGGCCGTTGATCTCTTCAAGTGTACTACATGGTACGCAAACCGGATATACAAGGTGCAACTGCCCTTCAAAAGCAATAGATGACCAGAGACTGTTTTTGGTAGGGATTTTGCCCAGCTGATGTCTCTAAAAAATCTGAGGACCCTCAGTTATTCACCAAGTACCAGGCTCTCTTTGACGAGTACAAAAAGGAGGTCTTCATTGAGCCAGTTGAGCTGGAACTTCATTGTGACAGAAAAATGCTCTACCTACCACATCATTCTGTCTTAAAAAATTCCAACTCCAAACCGATGTGCATAGAAATTGCTCAGGAACACCGTAATTACTGTATGTTTCTTTTCTTTAAGGACTTCAGTATGACGGAGGTTGTTGCATACCGCTTGAAGGTGGTCTTCTTTGGTTCCTCTTTGACCTCATACTTACTCAACCAGTCATTCTAACACAATCTGAATGTTCAAACAAGTAGTTTTACCTCACGGCTTCACACACGCATCTACAATGATAGCTTTCAACTTCGCTACAACTAGCCCGTGGAAATCCTTTGCGAAAAACCGTCCTTAAAAAAGATCATGCTGAAAGCCAACATGCCCCTGGCCAAATGGACCACTAATGCACCCGTCTTTGAAGATTTCTACAGAATGGTCCCTCAAGATTATCTCGGTCTGGACAAGAACACCACTGATGGCACATTAGCTGTCAAACTCCCCTCAGAACTGATGTCAGAGGACTATTCCTACGTTGACACCAAGAGAAAGGTTGTCTCTCTGTTCTCATCCATCTGTGACCCTATTGGCCTGATCTCCCCAGTCACTGTCCCAGGCAAGGTCTTCATTCAGAATTTATCCGCGAGCTCTGTGCCTTTTTTAAAAAATAGAAGGGTCTCAATTTCTTTAATGTGCGTCGAAATGCACATCAGGGTCACCAGGCTTCGGTATATGTGCTTGCGGATGCCTCCTAGTAGGCCTTTGGAGTGGCAGTCTACGTGGTCACAGCTCGAGTTAGATGCCAGCTCCTAACAGCCAAGGCACGAGTTAATCCAAAACATATGCTGGAATTGGAAAAGAGTCAGTCCATTCCCAAGCCTTAGGTAACTGCACTCCTGTTCGGATGCCGACTGGCAAAGTATATGATTGAGTTACATCCTGAAACATACATCTCTACAACAGTGTGTTCTGAGGCCTCCACAACCCTAAATCTTCAACAGGGTCGAAAACATGAACCGCATAAAATTGAGCTGTAAGATGTTTTTCAGGTATGTTCCCCGTCCTGCCATCCCGCCGACCCAGCATCGTGGAGAGTAGCCGCCAAAGTCCTCCTCAAGTCCAACTTGTGCCTCCACGGACCAACCTAGCTAATGAACAAAGATTACCCGGACAAAGCCAGGTTCCCGACTTAATGGGTAATAAAAATCTGTCCTATCAGCGTTTTGCCACTGCATACTCAAAAGTTTGCTAATTTTACATCTCTTGATGAGGCTGTTATAAGCTATGCAGCCCTGCTGCATCTGACGAGGGGTGGGCCTAGCTTAAATTGCCTTATTTAGTCTATGGGTTCTGACGAAGAATTCTTACTGCCATCATTCGTGTCTCACGGGGAAGCAGTTACCTTCACATATTACGACAATAGCAAGGTAAACTCACCTTGTTCATGTCCGATGAATGTGTCGTTATTGGACAACGGAATTTCTACATTGACAATAACAGTGTTCTAACTGGTTGTTCCCACCTCAGTGACGCACCTCCGGAGTCCAGTTACATTAACCCCATTCTCCTAGATCCCCACTGTGCTCTCTGGAGAATTATTGTTGAGCAATGGTTTGAAGTGGTGCTACACTGTAACACGTTGTGGAAAAATTAATAATATAGTTAAGAGAAAATACTAATTTATTTTCTTTTTCATTATGTTATATATGTAGTAGAATATTAATCTGTTATATTTTAGTCCTTCAATCTTGTCTAATTGCATTATTTTTTTGCAGCACGCCAAACTTTTATGTGTTGTCAATGCCCAAATCCAGTTGACTGTTCATGCGGATAATGAACTACAGTGTTGCGGTGTTCTCCTTTAAGCTTGAAGTTTTTTTCTGTCACAAGTCTGGAATTTTTTCAGTAATAGTATTGTATGACTCTGCACCTGATTATGTTGGTAATCAGCCTGGTGAAGATTGTTAAAAGCAAGTTTGCCTGGAGCTTCTAGTTTTGCTGCATGGATTGCAACCTAGTTTTATAATCCCTTTGATCGTTAGGCAAGCAACTTGTATTTGAATGTATCCCAAACAGATACCCAATTATGTTGTGCCTTTGTTTATACGTGCATCTAGAATCCATAAGTGTGTCCAGCATGTGAATAGTTTTTTATTTTGTTATTGTGAGGGTGGAGTGGAAAGGTATACTAATTTTTCCTATAATATCTTATTTGAATTTGACAAAAAGTGTTAATGTTAACCTAAACAGTTCTGTTTTATTATTATTATTATTATTAAATCTGTCTCTTATAAGTCATTAAAAAAAAAAAAATTCTCCCACACTGTTTCCTGTTATCAGTCTAAAAAAATGTTCCCTTACACCTAATGTTTGGACACTTTACTTAAGCTTGTAGCCATCTTACTTAAAGAAGATAGAGCTATTCATGTAAACTGCTCATTTTCCCAGAAAGGAATCAGCAGTCAAGCTACCTGTTTATTCAGCAAGCTCAAGGCAGGATAAATAATAGGGAAGTAAGGTTCTAGTGGGGTTCCCTCGCCCAGTATAAAACCAAGGGATGGTGCCCATTGCCAAGTTCTAGTGACCTGTTATTCAGATTTTCGGTTTTACACCCCTTTACCTTTTTTGTGTAATGAACATTGGAGTGTGGTCGGCTTTCGGTCACCAGGCAGTCTAAGTGCTATATCTGGCCACAGTCCATCAATCACTACAACGTCCACTCTGCTTGTTCACTTGAGCAAGGAATTTTGGGTTCCCCGAATGCGACATGTGAAGAAGACTCTCAAACTGTGCGTACATTGCAAAAGAATACAAGGCCAGCCGTACCCTACATCACCGTTAGCTTCTGTCCACCCCAACCGCCTTAACGCCGAAGTCCCTTTCAGAATAAGTGGACTGGACTACACTGGGGGCCTCCCAGTACACCGCTCACACGTATATATAATCTATGTACTGCTGTACACCTGCACTGTCATGCAAGTGGTAGCTCTAGAAACCACTACCTCTTTGACAATTTTGGAACTAGTCCATGCGATACAAAGGTTGGCTGCCCGACTTGTTATGCCCCACTGCCTTGTGTCTGACAATGCCTCAACCTTTCAAGTTGGTCAAACACTCCTGACAGAGCTCATGCAACCCCATGTTACCAATGGGTTTAAATGGGTCCACAACCTCACTTGGAAGTTCATCACTCCTCAAGCCCCATAGCAAAGAAGTTTTACGAGTGATTGATCAGGTTTACAAAACTCAACCTGTGCAAGGCTACTTACCTTTGCCACCCTACGTATGATGAGTTTGTGACCTTAGTCCAAGAAGTCGAATGCGTGGTAGATCATCAGCTTCTAACTTATCCGGAAGCGGTCAACCCCAATGATATGCCTTTCACCCCGACACACCTACTCTATGGTCGAACAGTCAATGGCACCTTAAGTCCACCTGGCTGACTTGACTGATCCTGCTTTTTGAGAGGGGGACATGTTCTGCAAAGGCTACCAGAAACTGACCAACATGCTGCAAACATTACTGAAGTGGTGAAAGTATGACTATGTCAGTTCCCTTTGAGAACAACACCAGAAGACTTGTCGCCTCCACTCAACCATCCCCAATGTTGAGATTTGTGCTTGTTGAATCTGGATGAAGTCAGTCGAGAGGAGTACCCTTTTGCCCTGTATACTCGAAGTATACTCGGGTTAAAACAGACACATCAGAACAGTCAAAGTCCGCTCCACAAATGGAGAGTATGTGCATCCAGTTAACCGACTCATACCTTTGGAGGTTAACGAGAATAGCCAAACACTATCCGAACCACTGGAGGAGGAACCTCATAACACCTCCCCTCTCGAACATTTGGACTCGCCTCCTAAAGACCAACCGGCCGGGAGAGATTGACACAGCAACCAGTGCTATATGTCTTGTAGCCACAGCGGCTCCCCGCCACCGCAAACACAAATGGACCTCTGCTGAATGTATATGAGCCCTATTCCCGGAGGTCTTGTAGGGGCTTTGCAGATAGTCCATATCAACCTTGTTTGCCTGAGCATCCCTGCGAAGGGTTGCTGAAGTTTTGATTTATCCTCCCCTCGGCTCTTATCTTGCAGTTAACTTTTGTTTGACTTCCTTTTGTAACTGTATCACTTCTATTTGACTCTCCTTTGTAATCGTACTTTGCACTTATCTCGTACGCAGTTGCGGTTCAACTTAGTGCCGATTGCTAACATAGTGTAGTACGAGGAATCACATTCATTCTTTATTCATTTAGTATACTTATCTTATATATACTAATATCTAACCAACACAGCATTTGTCCACACTAACCCTTCTCTTTTCTTCTTCCCTTCTTCCCCAGGTGTGGAGAATTTTCTTCACTACTCTTCTTCTTCACAGTTTGTTTCATGCAGACATTGTTATTGTTTGTGACGTCACCACAGGAAAATAGGAGTAATGACTCTTACTTAAGCGAGTGTCTAGAGATAAATATTTTTTTATTCATTATTTTAACTTAAGTATTTAGGTACTTTAAATCTCTCTCTATTACAACCTATGTCTGCTAGTCTTGGAGGTATGTTTATCTAAACACGTAAGCCTGACTTGCTAATTACCCTTTTGTTGCATTTTTTACTTTGTATGCCAGATGTTTAGAGTTAGGATTATCTTCGCTCCCTGGATTTGCAAGATTTCCCTTTGTATTTTAAGTATGCACATTGCTTAAAACTTACAAACCACATGTGTTTCAAGCCATTCCTAGACTAAAGATGTCATCTCAAGACCACTGGCTAACACATCGAGATGCGCGGTTGTTGAGCAAAGGAAGTTGCCGACCTGAACTCGACCTTACAGAGTTCCAGGCCATAACACATCACTGCAGGTAGGTCAATCTCTCCTCAGTCAACTTTGTGATCCTCCTTGCCTCCACTAGCCTGTCCCCTTGTACATTGAGGGATCTGGATTCCACAAAGGATGAGGAAAAGTAGAGGCCTTGAGAGGTCGTAGATATTGAGGAGAAGTAGCCAGTCCCGCAGAAAGCTCTGATCAAGGCTAGCGGCAAGTAGTAATGGGCCATTGACTCAGCTAAATCAGTGCAGGAGGCCTAGTGAGGAAGAACTTAAGACTACCATCCTCTGGACATGGACGCCCAGAACATGGAATCTTGTGAGTTTAATTAATGGTCATTCCCCGTTTAAGTAAGTTTCTATTTGTCTTTCTGTTAAGTTTAGGTAACATTTTGGCATTACAATTTTCAGGCTGCATGGGTGGAATTTGATAAAATTGTGTTTTATTTGTCTGTAATTGCTTGAGCTCACTGAACACATGTTGGGACCTCTCAGTTGCCTACTGCATATGTTATTTTCCCTAAGATTTTTATTTTATTTATTCAGTTTGAAGGTTAAACACATGTGTTCATACAGTTCATAAATTTAGATGTTTTGTATTGTAAATTATGGTTAATATTTAAGTATTTTGATTTTGCCATTTGAATAAATCATTGTTGAGTTACTCAGATTTTCTTCTTTACTGTAATATATAATTAAGAATTGATTGCAGATATTGGAATCTTTAACCCCATTATTTGAAGATTCTGCCAATCTAAAGTTTTGTAAAGGTGTAAACCAGAGATGTTGAGAGCAACTCTCTGTAGGTAGAGGTAAGTTTGTATAAGCTAGTGTACAATTCTTTCACCTGGTGCTTTGAAGGTGAAGATCCCCATTCAACATTTCGTAAATTCAGCAATACTCCTATCCCTTATCTTTGTCTATGTTAACGAATATGCCTGTTCAGCATCTCACTGGGGTCACTAGGAGAGATTCGAAACAGAGAATCAGAGTGTAGATGACATTAAATTGAGAAATATTAGGTATAACATCAATTAATTTCTCATTCACGTGTGCAGTTTTTATATGTCTGTACGGAGAAGAATTTATTAACAGAGTGAAGGTTCTTAAAATATGTCATCAAAGTTATTAATAGGTTACTTGGGCCTAGAGTGATATTGCTAGCATTTCTCCTCCGCAGAACTTTGCATACATGACATAGGGACACTTTCCAGACACATGTTCCCCATTCAGCGATTAAATAAAAACATTTATAAGTAATATATATATATATATATATATATATATATATATATATATATATATATATATATATATATATATATGTATATATATATATATATATATATATATATATATATATATATATATATATAAATATATATATATATATATATATATATATATATATATATATATATGTATATATATATATATATATATATATATATATATATATATTTATATATATGTATATATATATATATATATATATATAAAAATGTGTGTATATATATATATATATATATATATATATATATATATATATATATCTATATACACACACACACACACATATATATATATATATATATATATATATATATATATATATATATATATATATATATATATATATATATATATATATATATATATATATATATATATATATATATATATATATATATATATATATATATATATACACACATATATATATATATATATATATATATATATATACACACACACATATATATATATATATATATATATATATATATATATATATATAGATATATATATATATATATATATATATATATATATATATATATATAATTATATATATATATATATATATTCGTCATCGTCGACGTCCACTCGTGTCCGAGTATTGGGTTCTGTCGTTAGCCATCAGACTCCTATCTCTGGGGTGGGTGCTTATGTCTGATGTGGCTGTTAAGTCCTAGTCTGTGGTGGAAGAGTCGCGGACAGTGTTCACAAGGGAGGGTAGGTGGTGGGTGGGGCTGTTCTAATCGTTCTCTCCTTCTTCTCCTCCTAGCCTCCTCATTTTGTCTCCTCCTCTCCTCGAAGTCCACGGTGCCATGGTGTACTGTACTCACCCAGGTTTTCCTGTCCCTGGCTGTTTCTTCCCATGAGGAAGGATCGATGTCAGTTAGAGCCAGGGTGCGCTTTAGTTGATCTTTATAGCGCATTTTCGGGGCTCCTCGTGGTCTGGTGCCCTGTGTCAGTTCTCCGTAGAATATTTTCTTTGGGAGCCTAGATGGATCCATCCTATGCACGTGTCCTATCCAGCGGAGGCGGTGGTGGATGATGGTGGCCTCCACGCTGGTCAGCGAGGCACGTTCTAGGACTTCAATGTTGGTGTTGTGGCTCTCCCAGGGGATTTTCAAGATCTGCCTCAGTTTCATTTGTTGGAAGCGTTCTAGGTTTTTAAGATCGTTTCTATATAGCGTCCATGTTTCACATGCATACAGGAGCGTGGAGAGGACTACTGCCCTGAACACCATTATTTTGGTGGTCATTGTCAGTGCGTGGTTGTTAAATACGCGGCAGTTGAGTCGGCCAAAGGCGGAGTGGGCTGCCCTGATCCTGTTCTCCACGTCCTTTTTGCTTGTGGGAGCTGAAGTTAGGATGCTCCCTAGGTAGGAGAACTGGTCCACCTGTTCTAATGGTCGGTCATTCACTGTGGTATTGAAGTTGGGGAGCATCAGTACTGGTGGATGTTGGACGAGGGTCTTGGTTTTGTCTGTGTTGACTTGCATCCCAAAACGTTCGTAGGCAGAGTTGTATGCATCAGCTAACGACTGCAGGTCCTCTGCCGTCTGACCTGGGGTGGCATTGTCGTCAGCATACAGCAGTTCTCGCACTGCACACAAGGTGGTCTTGGTTCTGGCGCGGAGTCTAGCGAGGTTGAAAGCGCCTCCATCCATGCGGAAACGTAGGTCGACTGAGGGTGTGTCTGGGGGAATCTTGTTGAGCATTGCTGCGATGTATAGCGAAAAACACGTTGGGGCCAGAACACAGCCCTGCTTCAGGCCGCCGTTGATGGGGAATGGGTCTGAAAGAGAGTTCTGGTGGCAGACTCTCCCAACCATTCCGTCATGGAGGGCACGCACCAGCTTGACAAAATCGGGTGGGCAGCCATATCTTTTGAGGACAGCCCACATGGCAGGTCGAGGTACTTTGTCGAAGGCCTTTTTCAAATCCCAGAAGATGAACATTATGGGCTGTTGTTGTTCGAGGCTCTTCTCTTGTAGTTTTCGCGCACAGAAGATCATGTCTATGGTCCCGCGGGAAGGTCGAAAGCCGCACTGGGACTCTGGCAGGACGTCTTCTGCGAGAATAAGGAGGCGGTCAAGGAGAATCCGAGCAAAAATCTTACTCGCGATGCTTAGTAGTGATATCCCCCGGTAGTTGTTACAGTTCTCCCTGTCTCCCTTCTTGAAGAAGGTAATGATGTTTGCATCGCGGAAGTCACTGGGGTGGGTCTTGGTCTCCCATATTTTCAGTATAAGGAGCATCAAACGGTTCCTCAAGCCGGGGCCACGGTGAGTGAGGAGCTCCAACGGGATGTTGTCTGGCCCTGGGGCTTTGCCGGGCTTCATGCGCTGCAGGGCCTTCTAGAAGTCATGGATGGAGGGTGGTAGTGCCATCCAGTGACGGACGGGATGCTGAGGGGTCATTCGCAGGAGATTGTCTGGGGTGTCTGCTTGGTCATTGAGGAGGTTCTCAAAGTGAGACCTCCACCTGGCCAGGATGCCCTCACTGTCGGTGATGGTCGTGGCCCCATCCGCGTCCTTCAGGCTGCCCACTGATGACCGTGTAGTACCGAATATTTCCTTTGTTGCTGCATAGAAGCTGCGCAGGTCACGTTGGTCAGCGAAACTCTGTATTTCTGCAGCTTTTCTTTGCCACCAGGTGTTCTGGGCTTCACGGATTCCTCTTTGGCAACCAACTTCAGCCACCTTGTGAGCACATTTGATAGCTGCTGTTGATTGATTTTCCAAAGTCAGGCGTGCTTGTCGTTTGGTTTCAATTAGAAGAGAGATGGTAGCATCATTCTCATCAAACCAATCCTGCCGTTTCTTGGTGGTGTAGCCTAGTGTTTCCTCCGTGGCATGGGCCATGGCGTTTCTGAGGGTGGTCCAGTGGTGCTAAACAGTGGCCTGACCCATGGGATCTGTGAGGTATTGTTCGCAGGCCTCCTTGTAGTTCTGTGCCACCTGTGGGTTGCGGAGCTTACTACAATCAAAGCGTTGGTGTGGTACGCTGTCAGGTGCCCTTCTGGGTGGTCATCACGGAGAGTCGGGAGATGAGGAGTCTGTGGTCCGTCCAGCAGTCGTCCGCTCCGGGCATGGATCCGGTGATGCGGACGTCTCCTCGGTCTCTGGCTCTGGTCAAGACGTAGTCCAGGGTGTACCAGTGTGTAGACCGTGGGTGTCTCCATGTAGTCTTTTGTCGCTTTGGTAACTGGAAGATGGTGTTGGTTACCACAAGCTGGTGTTCTGCACACAGACCCAGTAGGAGTTGGCCATTGGAATTGCAATTTCCACTGCCATGACGGCCGATGATTCCCTCCCACAGGCGATGGTCTTTGCCTACTCGGGCATTAAAGTCGCCAAGCACAACGAGCTTGTCATTGGCGGTCACTGCCTGGATGGTGCGGTCGAGCTGGGTGTAGAAGGCAGCTTTGTTACTTGCTGGTGGTGATGATGATGATAATGGTGAGAAAGAGATGAAGGAGGGTGGAGGAAACGACAGAATGCCAGTAGCTGGGTATATTGTTTTGGGTGGTCGTGGCTTTGCAACGGCCACGCACACACACTTGGCCCACATCGTTTTCACCGCGGCTCAAGACATATGAGACAGGCGGCTTCTCCGATGTTGGTTGCATCGGGCTGCCGGGTTCTTGTTATGTCAAGGCCCGCCTTGTTGCCTGCCCGACAGGCATTGCCCTCTTCCGCCGGCGCTGGGAAGCTCCGCCGTTGGGGTCTTGTTTGGTTTGATTTTGGAGTTTTCCTTCTCATAGCCTTTGCCTATCTTAAAATAAAGGATTAGGCCTATAGGGGTCCAGTCTTGGTCTGGTCTCTCAGAACTGGCCTTAGCGGTATGGTTGAGCATGCCAGGGTGGATAAACTTCCCCACCGCCATTGCCCAGCCCATCATTGGGACACTCAAGCCCCTCTACTGCAGCAAAGTGCTGGACCATCAGAGGGGATATATATATATATATATATATATATATATATATATATATATATATATATATATATATATATATATATATATATATATATACATATATATATGTATATATATATATATATATATATATATATATATATATATATATATGTATATATATATATATATATATATATATATATATATATATATATATATATATATATATATATATATATATATATGTATATATATATATATATATACGTATATATATATATATATATATATATATATATATATATATATATATATATATATATATATATATATATATATATATATGTATGTATATATATATATATATATATATATATATATATATATATATATATATATATATATATATCCGGATCTCAGTATTGATAATGTTTCTTTAAATTTTTGTGACTTAAAGTTTTAGGCGTGATTCTCGACAGCAAATTTACTTCTGAGAAATGAATTAGGTCTGTGTCTTCTTCAATTGCACAAAAAATTGGCTTATTGAGAAAGTGTTACAAGATTTTTGGTGATCAATCTATTCTGAAGAAGTGTTTTAATTCTTCCATTCTACCATGTTTTGAGTATTGTTCTCATGTCTGGTGTTCACCTGCTGATTCTCATCTTAATTAGTTGGACAGAAACTTACGGTCTATTAAATTTCTTATTCCTGATCTAGATATTAATCTTTGGCACTGTCGTTCCATTAGTTCATTATGCATATTGCATAAGATTTTCCATAACTCTGACCATCCTTTACATTCAGATCTCCCTGGACAATTTTATCCTGTTCGTAATATTAGGAAGACAGTTAATTCTAACAGTCAGGCCTTAACCATGACGAGGCTCAATACTACACAGTATTCTAGAAGTTTTATTCCAGCTGTTACCAAGTTGTGGAATGATCTTCCTAATAGGGTAGTTGAATCAGTAGATCTTCAAAAGTTCAAAGTTGGAGAAAATATATTAATGTTAACCAGGCTGACATGAGTATTTTTATAGTTTATATATGGCATATCTGTTTTTGACGTTGTTAATAGTTTTTATAGGATATATCTGTTTTGACGCTGTTACTGTTTTTAGAATAATATGTTGTTAATTTATTGTCATCATTTATTTATCTCCTTATTTCCTTTCCTCACTGGGCTATTTTTCCCTATTGGAGCCCTTGGGCTTATAGCATCTTGCTTTTCCAGCTAGGGTTTTATCTTGGCTAGTAATAATAACAATAATAATAATAATAATAATAATAATAATATTGATAATAATAATGATAATAAAATATATATATATATATATATATATATATATATATATATATATATATATATATATATATATATATATGTGTGTGTGTATATATATATATATATATATATATATATATATATATATATATATATATATATATATATATATATATATATATATGTGTATGTATATATATAAATATGTATATATATATATATATATATATATATATATATATATATATATATATATATATATATATACATATATATATATATATATATATATATATATATATATAAGTTATGAAAATAAGTAATATAGTTATACAAACTAACAATCACATTAAGTTTTCCTTGAGATCATAAACATACAATTTGCTCATTAACATTATAAATCTATTTTAGTAGCTGCTTAATTACTCTACCAAACATAGACTTAGGAAATACATCATTATTAGTACCAGCCCTAGACTTAGGAAACACACTATTATCATTCAGAGTATACATTGGCAATTACGGATTATCATACATCTCTATCAAGATTATTAAAGTATGCCTCAGCAGTAATGAAATCTTCAGATCTACCAACACCTTGATCAGACAATCTTTGAATAGGCCTAGTCACCTCTACTTTTTTTTTAGTTTTGAGCCTTACACGTCTTACAAGTCCCTCATTACCTTATTGTTATATCAACACAAAGTCACCCTTAGACAAATTACATTTCTTATTGAATCCTTTTACAAGGTAAAGGAGATAAGGAGAGCACCCAGCTGATGGAAATACCATTGTTAGCCCTCAGACTCCAATATTATCAGATCAACTAAACTCTTAAGTAAACAGTACCGACACATCCATTGTACAAAAATAGATGCTAATTCAAAACTCATAAATGTAACAGCTTGTGAATACCGAATACTAAATTACTTCTGCTTTAATGCTCAATTCAGGTAATTGAAACAGGAGGAAACATTTAACCTAAAGCCACTAAAAAAGCAATTGAACTTGAGTGTACAAAAGAAAACAGTGGTACTGTTTCAGATACAATAAAAGAACATTTCTCTAAATTAAATGTACTGAAAACCACCTTTCTAAATCAAATATTACATAAATTACATAAGACTTTTGTCATTCATTTAATTGTATTTTCAACTCAAGTCATTATATGTAAATTTACGTTATTTTTAAGAAGTAGCTTTTTTTCATGTATTTTGTTACAAAGTTTTTTGATCTTCTCGATGAGGTATGGTGCACGCCACACACAAGGTATGAACACCGGAGCTTATGTAATGTTTATGAGGTATTAAATCATATTTATATTCCACGCTGTTACACTGAATGAAAATTCTCGAAGAATATATTATTTTTTATATTAATGTTTTGAGGAGTAGGTGGGTGGAGTTAGCTGAGACTGGGTTGCCTTGCATGCTTGGTTTGTTCCCCTGTTCAAAATACTATGTTGGTTAACCTGCTGTTAAAACCTTGGCCCCCAAGAAACGGGAATGATTAATCTAGAATTATCTAGAATTTTGAAGTCAATATATATAACCCTAGTAATGTATAACCAGCAGAAGAGATCAAGCCAGGTCCCGGTGAAAGAGCGAAATACATTTTCTCTCCTCTAGAGTGAGTCATGTGTGTGGCTTCCTAAAGATTATTAACAATTTCTATCCAACATATATCGTGTGTAGTGTATTCAAACGTGGACAAATCCACTGAATGATATTTCAACTGTATTGTTTGAATGTAAGTAATTATCTAATATATTTTTTTTTTCTAATGTGCGCCGACGAGATTTAGGTTAAAACAGTGAAGTTCATTCATTTTGGCTTAACTGTTTGGTTACCAGGTGTGATCCAAAGCTCGTAAGTATATTTGTTACACTTATGCAAATTTCCTTAATGGTTTAATCATTAGATATTTAATCATTAAATATTCTTGTTAACTGACTTCCAGTGAAAAAGGTGATTGTATGATTTTTATAGAGAAATATTTTCCCGTCTTAGTCTAAGATTTTGTTCTTATTTAATATTTCGAATGATTTATTATTTTCGCTAATTCTTTTTGCATTTTTGCTGTAACTTTTCATAAAATATATTTATATTTGTAAAGTGTGTATTATTTCCCTCCCCCATATTTCTCGACAGTGCTTGCATGTATGCCTGACTTAGAATCAAAGTAGGAGATTTTTTTAATAATTCAAGTAAAATAATCACCAGGCTTTTCTTTGAGTGTACATAAGAGACCTATGGATATTCAGTGTTTTTTGTATATATTACAGTCGGGGAGTTGCATAATTTTCTCAGAGCTTGGGTATTAATTTTCAGGTATAATAGATTTATGTAAAAATAAAGAGGTGAATTTGGTACTCAGGAGGATATGTAATTTGCCAGTTGGAATATATAACATTGTTGCCCAAATCCTTGGGATTGAGTGCGTCTGCTTTAAATATTAGTGACATGACAGTGTTTTGATTAAAGGTTTGAACAGTTTAGTTTTGATAGGAATCTGTGTATTTTTAGGATATAATTTTTAGACTTAAATTTTTTTGTAAAGTACAATATAGCAGTGCCAAATATCCAAGAGGTTTTAAAAAATCAAATTAATTGTTCAGGAATTGTCAGGAGCTAATGTAACTAAAGCTCAGTGGCTATCTATTTTAATGGCATGTGGTGACAATGTAACGAGTGGGATGATTAAAGTTCAAATTAAGTGTGTAGCCTTTGAAGCATTGATAAGCTATGGAAAATTGTCGGAAGAAGATATTGTAGCAGCTCGTGAACTGTCGGAAGAAGCTGAAGCAGAAATCATAGTAAAGCAAGTATCAGTTAACCTAGGAACCGAAGGAATGAAAGCATACAGGAATGTAGAGGCTAAGATTCGACGAATTGCGGAAGGAGAGAATTTGAATAAGTTTAAGATGATGTCAGAACTATAAGAAAGAGAGAGAAAAAAAAGATAAGAGAAATTGCAACTGGAAGAAAGAGAGAGAGAAGAGGAAAGAGACATGCAACACAGGAAGAAAGAGGGAGGGAAGAAGTCACAGAGATGGCAATAAGTGCAAGGGAAATGGAAGCAGGATGAGAAGAAACAGAGAGAGAAGAGAGAGAAAGAGAAGAAAAGAAGAAGGAAAAGGCAAGCGATACTGCCTAACAATTAAGGGAGTTGGAGCTATTGAATGCTCGTGCAAGGTCTGCAGCACAGACAGAGATGACCTCTGCTATGCACAATCCCATATTTCTTGTGACGAATGTACAAAGCTAAATTCCAAAATTCACCAAAAAAGCTCCTGACGAGTTCTTCAATCATTTTGAAATGGTCGATCGACGCAGGAATGGGCAGAACATAAATAGTTTGTGTTATTGGAGAGTGCCATCATTGGGAAAACACTCATTGTCTATCTTGCCTTGTCTCAGCGCCAGAGTAAGGAGTATCAAGAAGTGAAGAGGAGTGTGCTGAAAGTGTATCAGATGAAACCTAAATATTATAAGGAAAATTTCCAAAGTTTGCAAAAGAAAGAGGAAATGAAATTCTGGATTACGCTTAGCAGGTACGATGATGTTTTAAGACGTGGTTAGATGCTACTAACGGGAGGAAGATGGCTGATTTAGAAGAAATAATACTGCTGGAACAATATCTGCAAGGAATTCCTGAACATATTCAAACACTTGAGAGAGGGAGATGTGAAGAGACTTTATAAAGCCACTTCATTGTGTGAAGATTATAATATTATCAGTCGTAAACCCTCCTTGGGTGTGAAGTTTCACCCGTTGTTCTGACCAAGTGTCAAGTATTTGACGAACCATAGAAACAAGTTCAGTAATAACTATGTAAACTAGTTCAAGAGTTACAGCGTAATTACTACTGATATCATTCCAAAGCAGAATTTGATAGTACCACAGCAACAATCATCGAATCCTCCTCCTTTACTTATCGTGAAAGACGTGCAGAAGGTTAATATTCTCTTTTATAAGGGTGGCAAAAGAGTCCATATTGGTATGGAACGTAGGTCGAACCAACCGAAAGCAGTCACCCAATTGGTTAAATATAATTTAACTCAAGAGAACGCATACACGAAGAAATAATCAGGAAAGGACGACGAGGAAAATAAACCAGCTAACGTTTGTACGATGAACATGACAACCCCAAACAGCGTAAATGCCTTTAAACCATATATTTATAAAGGTGCGTTAACAGCAGTAGATGGGAGTGAGTAGACCCCTGTCAAAATATTGTGCGATACAGATTGTAACAATAGTGTAGTGACACTAGGTGTACACTCATTTGTGGAACATTTTCTCACAGGAGACTCGGTCATTTTGAAGGGAATAGGAGTGGCGGAGGTTACCTCTATTTTCCATTTGAAACTATCATTCAAGTCGTTGACAGGTCATTTTGATTTTGCGGTATATTATTAATTTGCTCCTGAAGGAGTAGAGGTCCTGCTGGGTAATGTAGTTGGTGGAGCACCATTTGTACCTTTTCCATTGCAACAGAGAAACCATTGAAGTATAATCCTACGACTGAACTCAAGAAGGACTAACTGTATCTGTTTTTTGGTTGTGTGACGATAAGGAGTATGAAGAAGAATTGGGAGCAAAAGAAGAAAGAGAAACCAAAGGAGTGAGGAACTTTGAGGATTAGATTTCGGAAGAAGAGGATTCCCTTGAAGGTACGTGAGAGGAGAACTCCCGATTGAACCCGAGAGAAGAAGAACGACACACGAGTGGACCTGAAGACAAAGAAGCAATGAAAACGGATGGATTAGAAAACTTAGCATTAGAAGTAGGACAAGTGCGTAAAAAAATGCTGAAACGATTGCAACGGAAGGGTGCGACGTTAAAGAATTATTGTACTCTGTGGTGGAGGAGACGTATGTGCAGCATTCTTCAACCTGTTATTATCTTAAAGATGGGTTGCTTATGAGGAAGCATAGAACCGCAGATATTCTTGGGAATGCCGAATTGGCATAATACTGTCAAATATTGGCTCCCCCACTATTGAGAAGCCAGATGATTGCGGTTCCATACAAGACAGCACGCATGGCAATAAGGAAGATGACAGAGCTGATTATGAAAAACTTTTTCTAGCTTGCATGCATAAGGACTTACGCCAGTTTTGTTGTGTATGTCATGTTTGATAGATGGCTGGTAAGCGTCATAGGTACATCAATAAAGCTTCCTTACCACCGATTGAAGTACAAAGAAAACCCTTCAGCGAGGTAATATCAACATTTTGGGACAATTACCAAGGACCAAGAAAGGTTACAAATATACGTTAACCTTGATGTGTCCAGTGACGAGATACCCAAAAGATAAACCCGGCAGAAACATCAATGCCAAAGTTATAACCAAAAAGTTACTTGGTTTTTCACTAAATCTGGTATTCGGAAAATCTTTTAGAGTGACCAAGGGACAAATTTCACGTAAAAGTTGTTCCAGGACGGGATTTAACTGATGGAGGTGAAACAATGCTATCTGTTGCATATTACCTGGAGATATTAGAGAGATTTTATCAGACCCTGAAAAGTTTGTTGACATAGTACTACAACAAAACAGGAAATGAATGGGACATTGTACTAATGCTAATGTTATTTGGCGTACGTAATGCTTGTCAAGAAAGCATGGGATATAGCCCGAATGGAATGGTGTTTGGACGAGAAGTACGAGGGCCGATTAAAATGTTGACAAAAAATGGAAATACCGAGAGGAAATGGATGGAGAATATGTTAAGAATTTTAGGAAAAGGATTGGCGAGATAAGGAAATTTTCACTAGAAAGCCATAAAACGATTCAAAGAAAAAATTAAAACGTTATTACAAAGGCTGCGAGGAGCACACCAGGCGACGAGCGTATTTGGAAAAGCAATAGTTTAATACATGGGATTTGGAGTCGAAGGAGGACTGATCAAGGCGATTTTTCCACTCCCGACTAATGTCGAAGGAATAAGGATAGTCTTAACCCCTACAATAAATAGGCAATTACACTGTTTTTAGGAAGGGCAGGATTCTTCTGACGTGTTTGCCCTAACTTTTTGGCTGTAGTCGCTCACTTGAGCGATTTAACTAGCCTCCCAAAAAATTTATATGGACCAGTGAGTGCCAATAATCCTTCGATGGAATAAAGGCCATATTAACTTCGAAACCGATACTGCGAGCACCTGATTTCAATAAGAAATTCATTAACCAAATGGATGCCTCGGACGATAGAATTGGAGCTGCCCTATTAAGATACGGCAAGGATGGAATTCTTCACCCTGTTTGTTTTATGTCATCAAAGGTGAAGAAACATCAACGAACAAACTCGACAGTTGAAATGGAATTGCTAGCACTAGTCACAGCAATAAAAAAATGTTAAGTTTACTTGAACAGACCACAGAATGAAGAGATTAGAGTTTACTTGGATCACAATCTTTAACTCTTGTTAATAGGATGAAGAATAATAATCAAAGGTTAACTAGGTGGCCATTGTGTTTGCAACTGCAATGCATTATTGTAAAGCATATATCAGGTAAAGATAACGTGGTTGCACATTATCTACCTTCGGCTGAATTAGTGGATTCAGGTCAAGAATGGATATTTTTTTTTGGGGGGGGGGGGGGGCGGGGTAGGGGGGGGGGGGCTATCTTACCAAGCTGGTCTAGTATAAAGTAAATATTCTATCCATGTATTTCATATGTGTATTTATGAGATGTATAGCCAGCTGGCAAGGGGAGTACTTGTCATGTAGGTTTAAGTAATTGTATGTAAATTACATAAGACTTTCATCGTTCATTTAATTGTATTTTTCACTTGAGTCAATATAAGTAAATTTATGTTATTTTTAAGAATTAAGTTTTTATTTCATGTATTTTGTTATGGAGTCTTATGTAATCACTATTATGTATGTTGCACAACAAATATGAGATATGAACGCAAAGGCTTACACCTTGTTTACGAGGTATTACATCATATTCATATTTCAACGTGGTTAGAATGTAGATGAAAATTTTCGAAATGAGTTTTCCTAGTTTCAATGTTTCGAGGAGTAGGTGGGTGGAGTTAGCTGAGAGGGTGTTGCCTTGCAAGCAAGGTTTGTGTCCTTGTTCAAAATACTACGTTTGGGATTTGAAGTCAGGCGACGACAAATCGGGGCGATTTATCCTCTTCCAACTAACGTCAAAAGGAATAAGTAAATTCTCACCTCCCACAACGAAGCAGTGAATACAATGTTTTTCAGAGATAGCTGGATTTTACTGACATATTTGCCAGAGCTTTTTGGATGCAGTAGCTCCCTTGACGCATTTGACTAGCCCCAAGAAATAATTTGTATGGACCAGTGATTGCCAATAATCCTTCAACAGAATAAAGGCCACATTAACTTAAAAACCGATACTGCAAGCAACTGATTTCAACAAGAAATTCCTTTTCCAAGTGGATGCATCGGACAAAGGGATTGGAGCTGTTCTATTACGATAAGGAAAGGATAGAATTCTTCACCCTGTTTGTTTTATGTCATCAAAGCTGAAGATACATCAACGAGCCTACTCGACAGTTTTCAAAGGAACTAGTAGTGCTAGTCACAACGATAAACGAATTTTAAGTTTTGTAACTGGCCCTGTGGGATTCAGATTAAAACAGTGAAGTGTATTTATTTTTGCTTAATTGTTCTATTACCTGGTGTGATCCGAAACATGTAAGAGTTAATTCTTTTTGCAATAGTATTGTAACTTTTTGATAGAATATTTTATTTTGAAGCGTGTATTATTCTCATAACCCTCAGTTCTTAACAGTGCTCAGGTCCCTGACTAAGAATCAAAATAAGATAATCATACAGTTTTCATCTGAGTGTACGTAAAAGACCTTTGGATATTTAGTCTTTTTATGTATTGCCATCTATGATTTGCATAATTTTCCCAGAGTTAGAGTATTAATTTTAGAGTGTAACATAATTATGTAGAGATAAACAGGAACTCGGGAGTTTATGTATTTTGCTAGCCGTAATAATGATGATAAAAGTATTATATATATATATATATATATATATATATATATATATATATATATATATATATATATATATATATATATATATATATATATTTATATATATATATATATATATATATATATATATATATATATATATATATATATAAATATATATATATATATATATATATATATATATATATATATATATATATATATATATATAATACATATATGTGTATATATGAATATGTGTATATATAAATATGTATATATATATATATATATATATATATATATATATATATATATATATACATATATATGTATATATGTATTGATGTATATATATATATATATATATATATATATATATATATATATATATATATATATATATATATATATATATATATATATTGATTTACACATATATGCCTGTATACATATATACAGTATATATATATATATATATATATATATATATATATATATATATATATATATATATATATATATATATATATATATATATATATATATATATATATATTAATGGCATTTTCGCTTCTAGAAAGCTTGAGGTTTAGCAGAAAGGCGAAGGAAAGCAGATACTTCAGCATTTGGACAGTTTATTGGCTAAGCTTTCGGGAACAACATTTCCCATCATCGGAGCTAAAAAAGTGAATGTAAAACACAGGTCAATAGACATTACGTTAGTCAATGAAATTCTGTTAAAAAGGCAAGAATTATAATAAATACATCGAAATACTTAAAAAATGAAGTTAATGAAATATACTAAAAAATTATAAATTAAACCATATAAATAAAATTAAAATTAAAAATTAAAACGCTAAAACATTAAATGAATGATATAGTAAAAGAGC
>NC_090740.1:89109416-89136916 GCF_036898095.1 Palaemon carinicauda
TAAAACAAAATTGAGAATATATAACACAGTTATCAGAACAATTTTGAAATATCGAGGCGGGACATGGTCTCTAGCGAAAACATTAGAAAAATAATTTGAAATTTTTTCAGAAAGGAATTTTGAGAAGAAGAGAGGGGCCCATATATGACCAAGAAGTAAATGGATGGAGAAGACGATATAATGGAGAGATAAAAAAAATAGTAAAACCAACCAAATATATGTAGTATAATTAGATCAAGAAGACTCCAATAAGCAGGACACATGGCTTGCATGGATGAGGATAGAGCTCCAAAGTGGATATTCTTGGCTGAAGTTGCTTGATGAAGACCTGTAGGACGGCCAAGAAAAGATGGGGGATGATGCCCGGAGGATAATGTATGAATCTCTGTGGGATACCCGAATGAATGATTCCATCAGGCATATGATAGAGAAGTGTGGAAAATCCTATCACGATCGGTCATGAGTCAGAATGTGGCCTGAGTACCACCGGAGTAAATAAGTTAGTGAGTAGGACTATTGTTATCATTCCTAATTTACTAAATGAATATGAAGCTGAAAAAAACAGTATGGTATATTTTTCAATGGAAACACAAGAGTATCAGAACTACTTACATATCTCAAAATCACTGATTAGAAAAATTAATTTCATAAAATATCTATAGGCAAACAAGATATGTAAGATAATCAAAGTATTATTCGAAGGTCTAAGACCAAAATGGAGAACGCTATTTGAACTGATTTGATATAGTATTTTTTTGTAACTGTAATTATTCATTTTACATCTATATAGACAAAATAGGGATCCTCTGATATAATCAATATCAAGTTTTACGTAACATGTCTGCTACACATCTCTCTTTAGCCTCTCCCATTCATTGATTCGATTCTATTTTAAGGAGAAAAAAGAGGGGAAACTTAGAGTATAATTTTATATTTTACTAATAAACATTTCATAAATTTCTTATTTACTCAATAATTGAATCCTCACAACTACTACTACTACTACTACTACTACTACTACTACTACTACTACTACTACTACTACTACTACTACTTTTCTTAGCTGGGAAAGCAGGATGCTATAAACTAAGCGCAAATTTATTCAGCTATACCTATGATTCGAATTTTCTTTTTATTTGATGTTTAATTTTGGTGAACCCCCTCACCTCATTTTACCTACCTAGTTCATTACTTATTGCCATTTTTTATTAACTAAAATAAGAACTTAATGACTTCGTATATGCAATATATCATTATATATACTTTAATCCTGAAGTAAAGTTTCTCGCTAAACAGCTTTTCAACAGACATGATTAACTCATAAATATTATCTTTCTTCGGATATCTGTAATTCTAGGATTATAAATCTCCAGGATAGCCTTTTCCGTATACTGCAAATTGTTGCATCTCTCTTCTTGTAACGATTTACTTTAATTCAAACAAGCTCCATATTTCAAGTTAGGTTCAAAGCTCTCTTTGTCATCAAATCACGTCACTTTTCTTTCTTCTTCTTCTCTTTCTTTACGAAGAGGCTTGTGAGTTAATGCCATTGCCCTACGCATATCACTGACGTCAGTTGCAACTAAACTGATCTTTATCACCTGGTGAAAAGTTAATAACGAATAGTGTTCTCTCTTAACTTTTTTTTCCACATTATGAAAGATTCTAAGTAACTTATTTCTAAATAGATTGAAGATATTCAAGTAAACTATGAAAGCAGATATCTAAAGCCGATATATAGAACATATAAACAGAATATATCTCGACATTCTTGAAAGTTCTTGAAAATATCACACCTTATAACGGAAACTCAGAATTTATTGACAAAATACGTGAAAAGGTACAAACATGCTCTATTGAGGAAAAGACGAAGCTGCTCTGTCGTTTCCTTGCCTCGGATATTAAAGTGCACGTCGAGGGAAAAGCATTCCCACGCTCCGCAGGAGCTTGTTGAGTGGCCCGAGATGGTATTTCTTCATTATAAAATAGTAGTGAACTGTGTCATGAGTTTTTCGACCCCTGAGAAAATACTGGATTACTGCACAGCATCGCGTTTGGGTTTGGCTAAGTCAATGTTATTCTTAAATTAGCAGTACATATTTGGTTTTGTTCTTCACTTGCGTGTGTGATTACTTTTCTTTTGCTTGTGTATCTAACATTCTTTGCCTTCCTCAATCTGTTTCTGTGTGTATGATAAAAGAGAGAGAGAGAGAGGAGAGAGAGAGAGAGAGAGAGAGAGAGAGAGAGAGAGAGAGAGAGGAGAGAGAGAGAGAGAGAGAGAGAGCATGTTATAAATTATCATTATTATTATTATTATTCTTATTATTATTATTATTTTTATTATTATTATTATTATTATTACTATTATTATTATTATTATTATTATTATTATTATTACTATTATTATTAAATGATCTTCTTACACAAAGTTGTATAATTCTATCCATATTTTGGCAATTTAAGATCTGTAGCCGATCTCCTCTTTATGTATAAGTTTATAGTCTTGATTAAATCAACATACTACTCAAACTGTTTATTACTTCTGAAAAATTCAGTTTGATAAAAGTTCTGTCTTTCTAATTCTACTAATGATATAATTGAAAAACTACTGACTGATAATCACAAGTCCATTCCTGGTAATTTCATAGAAGAAATGATTGAAAAACTCAATTTTGAAATACGCAAGTAAGTTCTGTCTTGCTAATTCCAAAGAAGAGACAGCTACTCGAGATTATTACAATTAAAAGAATTGGCCGATAAACGGGTGTCAGAACTTGTAATTACACACATTACTAAAGCCCTAGAATTTTCGACCACCATATAGGAGTAAGTATTGCAAAACACATTTCTCGTAGTAAAGAAATATCTTGAAGCAAGTGGCAGTTGCCAGCATCTAAAATATTCTCTTGTGAAACCCTTATGTAAATCTGCCTTCACAGTTTACTTAACATTGGTTTTGTCTTCCTAGTATCATTTATATCCTATTTCTACAGCCACTGCAAAGCATTTTATTCAATAATATTAATAATCTCAAGAATACTGACATATATCCTTTCCTTTCAAAAAGAATATTGGAAGAGATTTACCCGAAGGAAGGAAAATATGTTGTGAAATCCTAAGCAGTGTACCAAATTAAAGTGGCTTCTTGAAATAAAACTTCTCCAGTAATTATTTCTGAAACCACAGCCACGTTATAAACTATTAATGGAGGAATAAAAAGAAAATCGCATGTCCTAAACGTCCTCAAGACGGTTGCTAATTGGTTATTAGAGGACTTCATCGGCCTCAATGACCATCGATGCCAGATAACTTCAAATCAATCAAACTTGAATGTATTTAAAAAATTGAAAGGTCCCCCATAAATTGCTTGGAAAGGAGCAGTGACAATTCCCTAGCAGAACAATGTCCTAGAGACTGACTATAGAGCATGTAGAAAATTCTGATCACTTACCAAACCCCACTCCATCAAGCAAGGACCAGGTAGGGCCGGGCAATGGCTGTTGATTACTCAGCAGGTAAATCCATAGGCTCCCTCAAAACCTCCATCGTTACCTCACAAGGATGGTGAGGTTGCAGACATCGCCATAAACTATCGAGCTTAGGATGATATTGAACTCCAATTCCACAGATGGCCAGGCAGGGATGTTCCCAATTGGCTATCACAACCCCGAGGATAAGAGTAGCTTAGTGTTCATAAATGCAGTGCAGATAAAAATTTTGTTCAATGATGATGTCTTTATGGAAATCAAGCTTAAGAATTCTAGTGAATCCAAACCGTTTTGAAAGTGATCCCAGGTAACTGAAATAATCTCCAAAACACAATCTTTCTTTACCATAATCACTATGTAGTGTACATCGTTATATGATGTTATTATTCTGAGAGAGAGAGAGAGAGAGAGAGGAGAGAGAGAGAGAGAGAGAGAGAGAGAGGAGAGAGGAGAGAGAGAGAGAGAGAGAGGAGAGAGAGAGAGAGAGAAGCTTAAGTACATGAAAAGTTCGGTCACAGGAAATAAAGCGGTCATAGGCAACTAGATTTATACTTCTTCCGTTATAATGAAAGGAAAAATGGAAATGTAATGCTAGAGCATTTAACCGTATGAAATAAAGTGGCTACATATAAAAAAAAAAAAAAAAATGTAGATAGCTTTCGATTTTTTATGGATAAAACATTACGGAGGGATTGATTTGTTTAAAATCTCCTTTCAATAGTGAGGTAAGAACATTTGATTTTTATGAAAGGGAAATGGTTGAAGGTGTTAGGTTTACATTTCCTTGCAACTGACCGTAAATTTTAGGAATTTAATCTCATCATTTGCAGTTTATTCTCTTTGTGCTCTAAGTCTAAACAACCACCGTACACACCATAAAAACTGTTGCATGTAGCTATGAGGTTGGTCGGATTTAACATTATGGAAACAAATTGTTAACAGATATTACTTGCATTTGATTCTATTTGAGATAGATAGTTTCTTCTTTAACCAATGTACTTTTAATGTCATAAGTGAAAACGAGAAAACTTCCCTGCCTCTAAAGTGTTCTTTGGATTGATTAAAAGCACATATGATCAGCATCTACGGCAAATCTCTACCTAAACTAGTCAAAGGCTGCTGCTGGCTGTGCAACTAGACCCATAGGCACACTCAACCACCTACCCATAGCTCGATACCGGAGTAAGGGTGAGGACACTAATGGAAACCATCTTGCTATGAGTTTGAAACAAGCCTAGGAACAACAAATCGCAAATCACTGATGTTATAACCAGGCTTGCACAACTTTAAAGTATATAAAATTCAAGAATATGTTAGAATGACTATGACATTTGATTTATTACCCCCGGGTGGTAGAGATGATACTGAGTGAGACACTTTCCACGACTTGCTACTAATCATCCTAAAGCTTGGATTTATATTATGACTGCAATGATTTTATTCAAGAAGGAATTTTGTACCTAGATAACAGATTCAAATAGAATAAGAATAAGCATTACATCTGCTGGAAGACAAGTCCAGATACACTAATTTTGATATCCTAATCTCATCTTGAAAATATATTTCCCTCTTTTAAGTACTTTTTGTCTAATCTTCTGGTCCAATCATCATTTTCATTGACCGCTGTGGACGACACTAACATTGGAGACGTTGCTATTGTCATGAATTTGTTTGTTTTATTAATTAATAGAAAGAGAGAGAGAGAGAGAGAGAGAGAGAGAGAGAGAGAGAGAGAGAGAGAGAGAGAGAGAGAGAGAGAGATGAGTTATAATGATTTCGTGAACACGTAAATTAAAAGAGACACACATTAGTAGAGAGAGGTAAGCTAAGGTGTTAGGATGTTGATATGATATTTCTTGTAAACCAAGCAGTTTTAATAAAAAACTATCAGCCAAAGCATAAAGGACTTTAAGCGTAAGACAATATAACCACAGTAGTATCAGTATACGAACAAATCGCTGAAAGCCAAGGCACCCAGGGTCTTTCTGATAAAAATCAAAATTCTTTAGAATTGTGTTTATCGCATAAAGTCTGATCAAATTATCTGCCACTATTTTGAGATAAGTCACCATATTGAACAACGTCTTAAAATTCCATCATATAAAGGTAGGATGATTGGAGCGCTGGGCCAGTCCATGCCATTCGAGTCCTGCAGTTAAGTAGCAGCAAGATCTGTCCAACCATATAGGCACCCTCCCCCGGTGTCAGATATTCGCCTACCACATCTGTCACTAGCAATGGACAGTCCCACAACATACAAAAGATCCATAGTCTAGAAGAGAGAGAGAGAGCAGACAACAGAGACCAGGCACACTAAGCGAAGATAGAGAACAACTTTGTACATTTAGTGAGGAAGAAAGTCTACGGGTTCTCATTCCACAATGATCAAATCTTTTTTTTTATCTATACTTATGGGCCCAGGGAACTTTTGATTATTGAATATCAAGCACATTTTTTCATCCAACAAAATAATGAAACTATACGGTGCTATCCATGCATCACAATACTTACGAATTTGCCTTATTTTGTCCACTAAGATTTAACTCTGATTTTGTGAACAGGATAATAACTCTAATTCATGAATAACTCTAGGAGCTTCAATTCAAAATTGATTATACGAAGCTTCCCACAATTTGATGGAGAGTTTCCAACCCATTAGATGTTTGGGACTAGAGCCACGGTCCTATATTATAGTATCATTCCATGCAACTCTTTAGAAATATTTATGAAAAAATAAGGCATCGTTGTTAGGTATATTACCTTTCATGCCTTACAAAGTAAATTTAAATCTAGCGTCATCAGATTGCAACACACCTTCTACTTAATTAACTAAGGGTTATGGTAGCCTATTTAAAATATCCCTGCCTGGCAATCTGCTGGACTGGGGCTGAGAAATACTCAAGCTCGATAGTCTCTTGTAGTGCCTGTAACTTCACCATACTTGTGAGCTAAGGGTCGTTTGTTTGGGGAATTTATAATAAGTGTACCTGCTTTGTTATCAGCAGCTATTGAGGGGGCAATAGCATTGATCAAAGGTCTATAAGGTCAGACTCTCTAAGGCATTGTCCGGCTAGGGTATTACCATTGTCCGTTGTCTCTGCTATTCATGAGTGGCCTTTAAGTTAAACCATAAACCTTTAAAGATAGACCTTGCACTATACTCATTTTTTCTCTTTTATTGAGGCACATTTGCACTGAATCGCAGGGGTGCCCTTTTAGCTCGGAAAGGTTTCCTGCTGGCTGATTGGTTGGAAAAAATAATTCCATCCAATCAGGTAGTAAGAATTTTTTCTGACCTGAAAGGGCATCACTGTGATTCATTACAAGTACGTCTCATCAAAAAAAACCAAAACAAAAAAAATCAGTTTGGTGTCCTAGCCAATTAGAGTTATTCCCATGGTTTCTTCCGTACTCTATGTCACGCATGACACATGAAAGAATAGGATTTAAAGCTTTACATGCGATGGCCCATCTAGAAAGATCATAGAGGCAGGGAATGTTTTCCATCTAAATCAAATCTGAAATTGTACGAATGGGTGTCATGATCATAAGTAGTCTCCATTATAGTCTAATACAGTATAGGCGGTCCCATATATGACCACATAGACTTTTTGAACTGTCAGATATCCGTAACATTTGAATATATAGACAATTGGTGATTATGATTTTCTCCCAGAGTTGCTAATTGATTGAGCTAGACAATATTTGAAGAGATATAGCAGAAATGCAGATGACTTATAATCACATGAGGTGGATTGTATAATTTTACTCAATTGTTACTTTAAAGTCCTATGATTATACCGAAGCTAAAATTGAATATTTCTTATGTGGGTAAGTCATTCTTTGGTGATTATATTTATATGTGTGTTATATATGCTCATGAAATATCAAGTTTTAATGAAAATAGATTATATGTACAGTACAGAACAATAGTTTCCTTTGGTTTGGTTTTGCTTCCACCAAAAGAACTGATATTGATTTTTATTTTAATTTTGATCTAATCGCCTGTATATCGTTTGGAAACCATCTCTTAATTTGAACTCCTTCAAGTCTAGATTAACATTCAAAAGGGACACTAATATAATCAAACATATCTTTGATGATGTCCAGAGGATTCTATTGATGATCCCACTAACTACATCACCCCTATATGAAGAAAAAAAAGTGTCTGACTGTATATATATATATATATATATATATATATATATATATATATATATATATATATATATATATATATATATATTGTTCACTCTCAGTTCCCTCAGTTCCTCAGGTTTGGGGAGAATGTGTGCATATCCATCCATATATCTAGCTGTCCTTTTGACAGGTTGTGTACACTAGTATCTTATAAAAGGTTTCAACCTATTTGGTCAGGCTTACCTCTTCGATGTTTTACCAGGCGTTTCCTGCAATTTTCTCTCAAACTCACTGGCAACACCAATAGTTACGGAAAACAGGGTACAGTGGTACCTCTACATACGAATTTAATCCGTTCCACAACCGACTTCGGATGTAGGAAATGTTCGGATGTAGAAACGAATTTTCCCATAAGAATACATTGAAATAGGATTAATCCGTGGTTGAGCCCAAAAACCTATGATAACTCCTTAATAAATTACTACACATAGTTACACATGACAATATGCACTCTAAATTAGATAATAGACATGTAAAAAAGAATAATTATCAAGAAATAATAAATAAGAAACGGGTTTTTAGTGTCAGTTTACCTTAGAAAGTCCAGCGCAGGTGTTGGTCTTGCTAGCAGAGAGCAGACGGACGGGCGGCGAGGAGGTAGAGAGGTTGACTACGATAAACGTACACTACCGTAACTTATTCTAACTTACACTAAGTGAACTTTAACCTAACTTAGCTTATTTATTTTTTTTATTTTTATATTTTATATTTTTTTTACATTTTCTTATTTCTTTTTGATGATTAATTTTAATAACTTTCACTCTACACTTAAAATTGATTGAATTATTTTCTCTTCAATCTTTGCCATTTTATTTTTTTCACTTTGTTTCACTTCACTCTTAGCCGTTTTCTTTGAACCACTTCCTTCCTCTTCATCACGAGTTCGCTTCATAGTTTTTTTTAAAGAATCTATCGATAGAAAGTTGCATGGTACAGCTTTTCAGAATGTTTCGAAAATAAATTAGGGAAACATCATCAAACTGTGCAACTACACGACAAACCTGCAATTTCTTTAAATGGTATTTGTCGATGAAGTCGACCACGTCTTGATATTTTCCTAACATCTCTTTTATTTGCGCCGAACCTAACACATGTTCTACCTCCTCGATCCCTTCCTTGTCATCACTCATGTGCTCAGACATAGCATGGAGTTCCTTGAGCTCCTCTATATGTTCTTTTGCAAGTTCACTCATACGAACGCTACGACCATGCTTTTCAATAATTCCTTGCTTTACTTCTAAAGAAAGCATATCCTTATTCCTTTTCTCACCACTACCACTACCACTTAAGAAACTAAGCCTTTTAGAACCCATAATTTACGTAAAATACCGTAAAAGGATGAACATTAAAAATCACAATTAAAACACAGTTAATAGCAGAATGCACAGGGCACAACCACATGAAGCCGACGAGAACATAGGATGTCCCAAGCCACGCTAATTGAGGGTCCCTCCGAGGTAGAAATGCTGCCTTCTATTGGCGAAAATAAAAAATACATCCGGCGCTATGAGTACCATCTACGTGCACGGGTATTGTTTACTTCGGGTGTCGAAAAAAAAATTCGGGTGTAGAGTAGGAACGTGTTCTAATTGTACTTCGCGTGTCGAAAAATTCGGATACAACCGGTACGACGAAAATTGCTTACTTCGCGTGTCGAAATAAAATTTGGGTGTAGAGTCGAAAAATTGCTCCAATTTTAGTTCGGATGTTGAAAAATTCTGATGTACATACGTTCGTGTGTAGAGGTTCCACACACACACACACATATATATATATATATATATATATATATATATATATATATATATATATATATATATATATATATATATATATATATATATATATATATATATATATATATATATATATATATATATATATATATATATATATATATATATATATATATATATGTATATATATATATATATATATATATATATATATATATATAGGGTGTCTCAAGAAACCGAAGTGAATCGGACACACTCCAGCACTTGTTGCCCTTGTTTCCTGTCGTAACAAGTTTAAACAGGAAAATTTTCAGCTTCCTATCTCGTCTTTTACTCGTCGCGCATTTCAATCAGTTTTCTGCTGGGAGTCAGAGAGTGAAGTTGTGCAGCGGTCACTGGCATGGCGTGCAGCGGTCAGTGTTGTAAGGGCATTAGGTGAGCTCTATTTTACAATAACAAATATTTTTCTGTGTTACTTTGTTTATTTGGTGAAGGTGAGGGAAGGTGGGTGTAAAAGATAGGTAATAGAGAGAGGAAACAGGAAAGACGTGTGAGAGAGAGAGAGAGAGAGAGAGAGAGAGAGAGAGATAGGCTAAGGTGTGTGAAACTTATTCTGTCATTTTTTTTTCCAGGTCTAACGTAATGGCGTGTAAAACATGATCTAAGGAAGTTGTATGGCTACTGAAGAAGTCCCCAAAATCGTCATTTCCGGAGAATCGTCTTCAGTCGATAGGTGAGGTTCTCCATCTGTTTTTGTTCCATCACAAAATCCAGAAGGAGGTTCTTCTTGTTACAGCAGCTTCTACAGCTGAGAAGGTCATGGAAGTGTGGCGACGTACGAACATTCCGAAGTCGGATGTATCGTGGGTGAAGAAGATCCTCAAGCTGTACAAAGAGTACTGCACCTTAGCGAAATCCAAGAGACGGCCTCGAAGATATGTTCAACACCGCGCATTGTAAGGCAATGGAAGCGAAGATCCCCGAGGAAAACAAGGCATTCTTGAAGGCTCAGAGGGAGGACCGGCAGAGCTGCTCCATGGCTGGCGTGGATGAGAAGCTGAAACAAGCGACTGAGGAGAAGAGACGTAAGAGACAAAGGATGGAGGAGATGAAGAAGAAGGACGCGGCTGCTTCGTCATCCACTCTTGATTGTAACGTGGCTTTAGAGTCTTCTACTTTATCCTCATCAGCCAACGAAGACACGGAGGACGATTTCAAATCCCCGACAGCAGCTACATCTCGACGCCGTCGACTTCCCCAGGAGAACAAGCTCACAGAGGAGCTGACCCTTGATTGAGAACGCGACAACCTGTCCGTCCGTGCTGCAACATCCTCCTACGCCGCTGCTGCAATGAACCTCGGCCATGACATCGAACGTATCACTGTGTCCCGTTCGTCAATCAACTGGGCCAGAGTCAAGAACCATGAAGAGACTGCCATGTGTCTCTCCTTCAAGCCTGAAGTCCCTTTGGTGCTGCATTGGGACGGCAAGTTGTTACCCAGTCTAGCGGACGGGAGGTCATTGGAGGAGAGGGTCGCCGTCTTTGTGTCCGGGGAGGATATGGAGGAACTTCTGGGTGTTCCTGTGTCTTCTGACGGAACAGGACAAGCTGTTGCGGAAACAGTCTTGAAGCTGGTGCGGGAAGGCAGCTTGGAAGGCAACATCATTGGAATGTCATTCGACACGACAGCAGCCAACACAGGGATGGTTCAAGGAGCATGTATCAGGATTGAACATGCACCGGAGAAGCCCCTTGTGTGGTTGCCATGCCACCACCACATCCTGGAAGTTGTTCTGAAGGATGTCTTCATGGCTTGCATGGGCCCATCATCTGGTCCTGACATATCCATTTTCAAGAGGCTCCAGAATCGTTGGCCTTCTGTTGACCAGAGCCGACCACAGCCCCTAACATTGACTGTTCTGTCATACGACGAAGAAGCTCACCGCCTTGAGATGCTTCGTCACTTGAAACATCTGCTTGACTGTGGGAATCATCCACGCAAAGACTACAAAGAGATAATCTTGCTCAGCGTGGCCTACCTTGGAGGAGAAGTCCCTACATCCTTCCGTGCTCCTGGTGCTTACCACATGGCCAGATGGATGGCCAAGGCCATCTACGCCGTGAAGATCATGCTCTTCCATGACCAGCTAGAGATGAGCAGGCGGAAGTTGGCGGAGATCCGTCGAGTGGCATTCTTTGTGACCATGGTCTACTCGAAATACTGGAACGAGGCAATGATTCCGTCCTACGAAGCCAAGAACGACCTGGATTTCATAACTGACGTGAAGAGGATCTGCGACGGTGGGGTGGCATCGGTTGTGGAACGTGCGATGCGGCGCCATCTCTGGTACCTTTCTTAGGATCTGATTGAACTGGCCATCTTTGATGACCGCATCAGCCCGGAGCAGAAGACGGCGATGGTAGAGGGGATGAAGCGTCCTTCAACGACCAAAAATCCACGGCGCCCCGAGTCGAAGACACCAATCAATCTCAACGGGCCGCTTTCCGCCTTTTGCTCAGTGCGGTCGATGGAGCTCCTCAAAAGTGTCCTAGGAGGCAAGTATTCCCAGGAGCCGATCTTCCTTGACCTGAGTCCTGAAACATGGAACACAGATTCGAGTTTCAAGTGCACAAAGAAGCAAGTTGGTGTCCTGAAGGTCACGAACGACCTCGCAGAACGAGAAATAGCCCTCATTCAACGCTTCTTAGGCAGAGAGACGAAGGAAGAAAGGCAAACCCAGTTCCTCTTGAAGTTTCCCCGCCTCCACACGAAAGCGGTCCCGAAAAAAAGGAAGGCGGAACTCAATAAGAATGTACTGGAGTAAGAAGAAGAGAAGATCTTTGTTTTCTGCACGTGATTTTAATTAATGTAAATATCACCCACGAATGGCATTTAATACCGATTTCTATCTTGGGAATATATATCCACTTGGAATTCATTTTATGGTAACAGCTTCTGGCCGGGTGGGGATTCGAACATTAATTAAAATCACGTGTGCTTGTGATATATGTTCATTAAAATAACCACGTGTTGCAAACTCACGATTCAGCTATCATGGTGGAGATGGGTTTATTTCAAGTCTATGAACAGATTCCTGAATTCGACATGAATATGTAGGGGGACTTGTCATAAACTTTTAGTCTCTCTTGATAGCTCATTCGGTAGGGTCCCTGCCCGCATGGTTTTCAACCGTACAGGTGGTGGTTCGAATCCCCACCCAGCCAGAAGCTGTTACCATAAAATGAATTCCAAGTGGATATATATTCTCAAGATAGAATTCGGTATTAAATGCCATCCGTGGGTAAGATTTACATTAATCAAAATCACGTGTGCTTGTGATATATGTTCATTAAAATAACCACGTGTTGCAAACTCACGATTCAGCTATCATGGTGGAGATGGGTTTATTTCAAGTCTATGAACAGATTCCTGAATTTGACAGGAATATGTAGGGGGACTTGTCATAAACTTTTAGTCTCTCTTGATAGCTCAGTCGGTAGGGTCCCTGCCAGCATGGTTTCCAGCCGTACAGGTGGTGGTTCGAATCCCCACCCGGCCAGAAGCTGTTACCATAAAATGAATTCCAAGTGGATATATATTCCCAAGATAGAATTCGGTATTAAATGCCATTCGTGGGTGATATTTACACTAATTAAAATCACGTGTGCTTGTAATATATATATATATATATATATATATATATATATATATATATATATATATATATATATATATATATATATATATATATATATATGTGTGTTTGTAAATATATATATATATATATATATATATATATATATATATATATATATATATATATATATATATATATTTACAAACACATATATATATATATATATATATATATATATATATATATATATATATATATATATATATATATATATATATATATATATATCCTAATTCATGTATATAGAGATGTCTTGTAAATCAAGGTAAATGAACTCAATATTCATGAGTATTCCACAAAAGCCTGTGTTTCAACTTGTTATTGTACACAGTTGCATTTTGATAGTGAAGGAAGTTTAGTTGCCATCGGGCACCTGATATGGTAGTTTAGTACATAGTACTTACAAATAAAACTTTTGTAATAAATGAAGAAAACCCACATTCCGACATCTCATTATCCGTCTACATGGGTCATATCGGTGTAAGGTGTGAAAAATACATTCTTTGTATATGCTGTGAGTAAAGTTTTTTTTGGAGCTGGTAAAATAAAAGTCCAAGATGCCTAGCTACACAAGGTCTGATATAGCAGACGCTACTGCGGCAGGAGATGAGAACGAAGGAGCCGTGGGATATAGCGTTGCCGATGAAGAATAAAGACAGGAGATTAGAACGCAAGAATTTGAAAATAAGTTAGATAACTTACAACAGTCAATGAACAGACTGTTGGTGGAACGAGAACAGAAGCGGATCCAACAACAACATATCCATCGTACATGGATGAAGTTCAAACGCACACAAGTGAAAGTACATGTGCACAGCCGAGTGAAGATGCAAAAATCGTAGTTTGAAAGTTGCCAGAACTCCAGGCAAGTGTTAGGCCTTTTGATGATCAACGGTCTAACAATGGGTTTCAATCGATTGAAGTATTTTTGAGGGACTGTGCAGTAGCTACATATGGGTGGTCGAAAAGAGAAAAAGCTATTCTAGTAATTAGATTGCTGAAAGATGCTCCGACAATGGAGGAAATGTGTTGGCCGCAAGACAGTTTAAGAAGTTATATTGAAATAAAATGATGTTTGATTGAGAAGTATACCTTACCTGATGCGAAAAAGGGGGACCTAAAAGAAAATTACAAACCCAAAATACGGGAAGGTGAATCAGTTAATAGTTTTGCAACTCGCCTTTTTTGGGATTGCGATTCGTTTGCTACACGGAGAGCCAATCTCCCAGATGGTTATAAAAAAGCAATTGCCCGTAAACATATTCGCAGATTAGTAAACTAATATTTATGTGGTTATTTGTTCGATGACAATCGCTTGTTAGCAGACGTAGTGAGTGCGATACAAAACATTTTAGACAGTTTGCCGAAAGAAAAAATGAGTGGGAATAACGGGCCCGATTTCGAGAAGTTTCCAGCTATGAGAGGCAGTCGACCCCGAAGGGGGGTTAGAGGAGAACGTAGTCAGAAAATTAAATGTTGGCAGTGTGGGGGTGAGGGGCACCAACGAGTGGAGTGCCCCACCCAAAGATCACCCCGCTGGTACACTTGTTAGGCCTACGGTCATCTATTTCACGAATCTCAGCCAAAAACGCCCACGGCGAGCGGGCTGTGGCACACGTACACCTCCCTTGGCCCAACATCCGATGAAAATGAAACAGAGGAAGGGGGAGACGAGGAGATTTGATCCCCGCCTCCACATGGCATTACAAGCAGTAGCCGAGGAAGCAGTGATGACAGACGTGACAGAGCAGGCACGGGGACCTCCATCGGTACCCCTGACTTCACCCCCACAGCCCTAGGGAGAAGCGGCATTGCAGCAGAGGTCATTGGCCCATGCCCCATATCTCGTAAAGGCCGTCTAGGAATGTTAGCAGTGACGGTTGACCTATAAGATAAATCCATTCGAGTGCTGATTGATACAGGAGCCTTTCTTTAACTGACTGAAAAAAAATTCACCACAAATCCACTACAGCCAATGGTATCCATTGTTCTTCACAAGCCAGGAGGAAATAAACTACACATAAAACATGCAACAATCGTCCAATTTAAGGTGAGGTCTATGTAGTTTAAGTCTAATGTTTATTCAGACATAATAGTTCAAGTCAAGTTAATATATAAATTTCAGATCGTAAAATCTTTTTCTGAATTCAAGTTTTGTTAAGTCTCTAATTTCTCGAATGGCTTTTTTATTATTATGAAATTTCTTTCAAAGTGTTGTGAACTATATAGAATATATTTTTTTTTTGTATTGATTGTATTAATCCAATCATCATTCTTTAGAACCAGATTCTGCTCGTATCCAGTTAAGAACCACAATACGTCAAAAATAATACTTAGGAGTAATTACCCACTTTAGTTTGAGTTTGCGTGAACTTAAAGGACCCTTGGGTATTCAAACTCGTATATTAAGATTTTAATGTGTACCAGTAGTAAGATAAAAGCATACAACTGAGTTTTGAATTCTAGAGGTTGGTTGACTTGCCAGTTTTAGTATATATCATAATATAAGTTTGGTTCCCAGTCCTGAACCATAGCATAATATATTCTAAGTGCCCATACCAGGTAGCCATATTGTATAATATATATATATATATATATATATATATATATATATATATATATATATATATATATATATATATATATATATATATATATATACATATATATATATATATATATATATATATATATATATATATATATATATATATATATATATATATATATATATATATATATATATATATATATATATATATATATATACATATATATATATATATATATATATATATATATATATATATATATACATATATATATATATATATATATATGTATATATATATATATATATATATATATATATATATATATATATATATATATATATATATATATATATATATATATATATATATTGAAGCTTTTCTTTTCAAATGTTGCTTCGAACCTTTTTTTTTAGGTTACGTTCTTCCTTATTAAAATTCTGTATAGTGAACGTTTTCCTGCCACTCTTCCCACATGACAAAAACCATTAAATAATTTGGTCAGCATAACGTTTTTAAGGCTCATATATCCATATATTCTTATCCTTTCAATCCGTTGTATTATACATACTATGCAAGAGCTATCCCTATGTGTATGTTCACTTTTCGTTTTGTATTTACAGCATATTGAAAATTCGAAGACACAACCTCATAGGAGTATCGAATTACAATCACGTTACGCAATTCTATGATAGCTTCTATAATTCACTTGAAATCTTTTTCAAAAGTTTTGCTAACATCTATGATTTGATCTACTTCGCTCATCGTCACTGATTATCATACCAAAAGTCAGTCCTCAAAAAAAAGTAATCTTCTCGGGTTAACTTGTAATAAAACAAAGCCTCTATCACAAGAGAAAACTGCAAAAACACAGACTTTGGCATGATCGACGGAGGGGACAATCAGAACCACAACCATACTAAATGAGGGAAAACAATAAAAGCAAAACTACATATTTCACTGCCTAAAAGTTTTCTTTAAATCGAAACTTCTGTCAGCTCTTTTGACATATTATTCGGAAAATCTCTCTTTTAGGGTTCAGGAGCTAAGGCCATTAAAGTCCTTGAAGCAGTGAAAATGGGAAAACCATGATTTGCAACAAATTGTTTGCATACTTCGTAATGTCAGTTCGTTTGAGAATTACTTGTTATTTCTGAATTCCTTACAGTTTTCTCTGGCATTTGTCCAATTTATGGTAGCGAGCCTTTGATAAACATTCTTCTAGATATAATCTTTCTTTGCACACACATACAGAGAGAGAGAGAGAGAGAGAGAGAGAGAGAGAGAGAGAGAGAGAGAGAGAGAGAGAGAGAGGGAGAGAGAGAGAGAATTGCTTGAAATGCAACATGAGAAAATGAAAGGTAAACCTTAAAAAATTCTTGATGTATTTCCAGAGACGAAAGGCAGTGATAGCAGAAGAAATCCAAGATAAATATAATTTTTAATGCAGACATTTCCCCCTTTCTTTGTTGATAATACGTCAATAGGATCAAATAGAAATAAAAAGTTCTACCAATTAAGATGAAATTTAATTGTGAATTGAGAATATGTTTCTGTCTTATAGACAAAAGGAATTCTCTACAAAATTTCAATGACTGCAGCAATTGCATTTATATTCCTTTAGTGCTGTTACAAAAATGTACATATATAGTGTTGTGTACATGAATACATATACCATTAATTTATTTTCATTTGCGTGTAATTAGTTCTATATAACAAAGGTGCTTTGCTCATATATCTGGATTGCAACGTCTATTTCTCACATCTATTTTGGAGAGGTTTTCCATGATAATCCGGGAAATCAAAAAGAGAACGGTTGCAGCACAATATGCAGCGAGGAACAAAGACATGTCTGAAGCTTGAATCTGGTTCCCTAATGAAAAAGGCATCTGAGCCTCAGATTTAACACCGAATAACGTGGGTTTTCTGAGTTATTGCCTCATCATGATGCTCATTTTTCTGTTTGTTTCTCTCGCGATTAACCAATATCGTTTCCAACTTGTTTTCACACCGTTATTTGTCCTCTAAAGTGGGTTTCAAGTGGAATTGCATATTTTGTAAAGTATTCCATGCGTTCCCAGCTTTCATAATATGGCCAGATATTTTCTACAATTCTTTGTAGTGATGATCTCGAGCTATAAATGGTGCTGTTGTTGACATCATTAGAAACTCCAGCCATGCAAGTATCTTGAAAGGAAAATATCTAATCAACAGAATGGTTATAATGTAGATTTATTTCTTTTATTTGAGATAAACTTCTGTATGTCTCCGTTGACACTAGGCCTACAAAAAATCAGAAAGGTTCCCTTCAATGCTGAGAGACTATCCTTGAGTACTTTTTATGACTCGGTAACTGGCGACAACCATAGCTTGTATGCAATTATGGGTATAGTAGTCCTTTCTATATGATATCTAGATTCACCCCTTTTCTTATTTCTTGCCCTTACAGTCATTTCTTTATCATCAAATTTCCTTCATCAAAGTTCTCATAGTTCTCCCTATTTACTTGTTTTGTTTTATACCTTACAATTTTCTTTCCAATCTGTTTACGATTCTTAGGGGGAGTTACATTTCCTATCCTTGCTTCGTATAAGAAGTTCCATTTTCCAAATTTTACCTACTAAACTACCCTTTCAGAACAGCTGTAGGAAACTCATTACGTGTGCACGTTTCCTGAACAAGACTTTAAACAGATTACTTTGCCTAGTATCTTATTTCCCACAGCTTGTAACCCTCATGCCCAACGTTATTTTCCTATCTCGCTTACCGGTTTTCTATATTCTTCAAGTTATGGTATTCACGGACCAGCTATGTAAAGCATTGGATAGTAATCTATTTTTCCTGAATTGGATGTATATCTTTTTGGCTATTGCAATCAACCGGACTTAGTCTGTTATCTCCATTTTCCATATCGAATGCGGGAAACGAAGTGTGGAGCTTTTTACATTTAGAAAAAGACTTTTTTTTTTTTTTTTTTTTTTTTTGCATCCATCATTCTGTTATATAAAAGTAAAGCTTTTTATCCAAAATTCCCTGAAATGAAAAAGAAGTCAAATTGACGCATCACTCATTTAGCTCAAAAGTAGTAATGAAATTTTAAACTCTCTGGAAATGGAAAGCTGAATAATACTTTAAAAGAAGTAACTGAATAAACCAAATATTAGAAATAACAAAGAAAACGTTTTATTGGTTTCCAGAAAAAATAGACAAAATAGTTTATTTACATGGGTAAAAAAAATATATATATAAACTTACATGGCAATTCACTTCACCCAGCATTTAAATATAGCACCAAAAAAAATTAATTCTTTGTGTGAGGCTATACGCATCTCTACAGCAAAGGATTATGATTATCTCATGCTAAATAAAAAGGTTATATGTACATGTAATTGTAGAGCAGACAAAAAAAAAAAAGGAATAGTCACGTAAGATTAATATTGAAAGAGGATGACCATTAAAGTTAGAATTCGTCATGCAGGATATTAAATGGAATTAATTCTAGTAAAGATCATTCGCAGTGAGGCTGATGGTTATACATTCTCGACTCCCGAGAATTAATATTACAGAAACATATCTACCCTATACCACTGTGGTCATTGTACGAACGATGAACATAGAACTAAAATGTTAACGTTTTTATGAACGAAGAGCAAAGCCATAGTGTTGTGAGACTATCAGTCAGAAAATATATAATTGAGCTTTGCATTTCAAAAAAGGCTATGATCCAAACAATAACTGAAACAAAAAAGAGAAATCATAATCTAAATAATATTCTATCAGAATTATGTCCATCATGTACAGATTTCCGAGTAAGGAGTTTTTTTTTTTCCTTTTTAGAGGAAATAAAAGCCATGTTATAGTGACAAAGGGTTCTTGTAATGTTACATAAAGGGTTCATACTTTCCGAGAAGAATTTGAAAATCGGTAGTGTTCAAAACTTGTTTTTTTAATAACAAAATACAAATGCCTATTTACAAGATAAAAACAATGTTACTTAAGCCAGCTTTGATAAAGGTTACAAGTGGATCAGGTAATGCACTATACACGTTGCCGAGTCAAGACGTGTTCAACGGTGCTCTATTGAATTCCCACATGCTTTCTTTCTTATTCTGACAGAGGTCAGGTGTGTGGGGGAGGGGTGGTTACTCAAATCTCTATATTTAAAAAAAGAACTAGTGTAACAATCTTTGATTATATAAAAATAAACTTTATGGACAAAAACAGAAACCAAAAATATCCATTGTTATAGTTTACAAACCTTAAAAAACAAATGCCCATATCTTCTTTGAAGAATTCAGTGCACTTGTTAGGATAATTGTCACGCAAATAAAAATATATATAAATAAATGAACAAATAAATAAATAAACAAATAAATAAAAAATATTTATTTGTGGAGTCTTCAATCATTGGATTCATGACTCATAAAATCCTAATGCTTCCGCATTTAGTGTGTTATTGTAATCATTTTTATTGGTCAATAATATTGACTGCGCAACTACTTTGATTTGGAATACGTTGGACTTAGTTTCGGGTGATGGAATGAATAACATTATATCTGATATCACTGTAGAAGAGTAGTGTGCTATCTCTCCAGTTCACATACTTATTAAGTTTAAACTACCTCCACAGAAACACGCAGTGGTGAAGAAGAGAATCTTTGGGCATAAATTAAACTTCTCTCCTTGTGTATTTATTGAAGAAGTAACCAAGGAAATAAATGATGCTATCAGTATTCTCTGTGATCATGGTAACCAACGTTTGTTGAGCGCTTTGTGTGTTGACTTCCGTATGACCAGATATGATAGAGTAAGTAAATGTGAATATTATACCATGTGTACACTGATGGAAAACACTTTATTTGTGAAGGGCCGATCTCCTTGGTTTAATGGGGGAGAATCTAGAGAAAAAATGTGGGAAACAGTATGTAAAGAAAGATAGTGGCATTAGTTAAAAACTCAAAGTACATATGTATAATACAAAACTGCAATATGCAAATATAATTACCTACAATGAAGGAAAAAAAGAATACTATAACAGAAGGACCGACGAGGCATCGACAGACGTAGATAACTTACATTGTCTCCTAGATATTATAATGGGGAATCTGAAAAAAAAAAAAAAAAAAAATACCAGAGGGGTGCAGTGACCATGAACTAGCAAATAATTTTCTAGCATTCTATGAAAATAAAATAAAAAGTTTAACTAGGTCATTTACAAATTTTCAACATCAGATTAGTGCTACACCAGATACACAGATAAAAATAACAAGATTCAATACTGAACATAAGACTATGTCACCAGCATTCTCAAGAGATCATATAAAGCATACTTTGCGATCAATGCAATGCCAATATCTAAAGTAACTGGGGAAAGAAACATCTAGTCTAACTGATATAATTACAAGAATAGCAAATACAAACATCGATGAGTGTAAGTTTTCTAAATCTCAGAAAAAGTTCCATAGTTACACCGGTTCTGAAAACAGCTGTAAATGATCAGGAATTGCGCTTGTATAGACTGTTTTCGAATCTACCGTTATTGAAAAAAGTGCTAGAATACACAATTCTTGAACAACCAATTAGTCGGTTAAAAGAAGTAGAAGCTTTGCCATATTACCAGTCTACATATAAAAAATCATACTCTACGAAATCTGCTATCTGTTCTATTGTAAATAATAATTTGGAAATGATAAATGAATACAAATGTAGTATTTTAATATTTCTGGATCTTAGTGCTACTTCTGATACATTTGTGCATGAACTACTATTAAATGATCTACGGTCATCAGTATTGAAAATCAAAATTTTTAATACCTAGAAGACTACTTAGTTGACAGAAATTTCTGAGTGCAAATTGAAAACTATTTTGATCCTATGAACTATTATACGGAAGGGTACCTCAGGGAAGTGTACTAGGCCCACTATTAATCTGTATCTAGAATATTGTTCTGTCAAAAATAGTAAAAAGGCATGGAGTAAAATTCAAATTATGTTACGACCCTAGTAAAACTCTAAATCAAATTCTTGCCATTGTTAGGGAATGCATGACCATTAAACAGCTAGAATTAAATGAAAAAAAAAAAAATGAGTTCATTCTGGTATGAAAGAAAAAAAGCTTGAAGAACTTGAGTGATATATAAATAAAAAATAAAAATCTGCCCGTATTTACTAATAAAGTTCGGGATCTAGGCGTATCTCTTGATTTTAATTTGTCTTTCAGTACTTGAATAAATAATGTAGTAAAAACTGCTGGCTATCATCTTAGGAACATTGCATTTATAATGAAGTACCTAGATGAACCTTCTGTAAAGACACTTGTGATAAACTGTTATAACCAGTATTGGCTGCTGCAACTCCATCTACTACAATTTACCAAGAGTGCAACGTAAGATTTTACAAAAAAAAAAGGCGCAGGACTGATAAAATGTGTCCCACCCCAAGAAAGGATCACTCTTACACCAACTGATTCATACTGGATACCCATGAAAGCAAGATTCAATTTTGAATTATGTATAACCCTTGGAGTTATCAGACCCGGACGTCTACAATATCTACGTGAATTGCTACATACTATGCAGCCAACAAAACGTGTAGACACGAGAAGTGTTACAGGTGGATTCACATAACTGGAATCTATATATATATATATATGTCTACTCTAGGACCAGAAACTCTACAATGAGCTCTCACTAGACATCCGAAAGACTGGAAAGATTAAGGCTTTTAAGAGGAAAATGAAGAGTTCTCTGTTTTAATAGTGTGGATTTGACAATAAACGAGAAATATGCGTTTGTTAAATGCTGAATGTCTTGAAATGCACATGATAAAAAGACTGTGTAGGTCTTGTGGAGAGTAGGGTTCCTCTTCTTTATAGGACCAGAAGAACAGACCGTAAAGTAAAATAGGTACTCTTGATTATACTTAGATTCATCTCTATATGAAAATGATAGTCAGGAAGGGTCTGGTTAGATTTTCATCAAATATACTGGGAAACTATTGTTCTGAAATCCAACTTACTTCAATGTTGACATAGGAAAAGTATCCTCAAAATGTAGGTAAAACTCTCTATAATCGAAAGTTCCGAGTTGGCTATAAAAGTCAATAATAATAATAATAATAATAATAATAATAATAATAATAATAATAATAATAATAATAATAATAATAATAATAATAATAATAATAATAATAATAATGATGATGATGATGACAATATTAATCATGTTTAGAAGAGGAGGAATAAGTAAAGTATGAACAAGGGCATATCTGAACAAAAGAAAAGCCAACGAATGCATAGAAATTTGATTCTGATCTGAATTCGGAAAAGGCTTTTAGCATTAATTGCTTTTCTTCATCGTTAATGTCCGTGTCAGAGGTATTAGGCTTTATTAGCTATAAACAATAATTTTAGTCGGTGTTTCCTGGTAATAAAGAGGATTCATGACTATCTCCCTTTCAATGAAATACGCAGAGTTACACATAATAATTATATTCTCGTTTTACGCAATAGGTGGAAATATAGAAACGAAAATTATCTCTCTTAATGGTGATTAGTTCTATGTCATTTTGTTAAATTGTTTATTTGTATGGTTGGCTTAAATAATGCAAAAGGATGTGCAGAACAGGGATTTTTATCATAAATTTTTATTTTCTTAAATTCAAAGAATTCAGATTACAGCTGAACATTCTTAGCTCATTTTTAATGTATCTAATGAGAACTCCTTACAAAACCAAGGAAACAGTTAAATTTTACTGGGAGTCACATTGGTTGATGAAATATGACTCAATTGGGGATATGCTTACTGGGAATCACATTAGGTAATATGATTTAATTCAAGTGAAAATCTGTTTACTGGGAATCACATTGAGTAATGAAATATAATGGAAGTGGAAATCTGTTACCCGGGTGTCACAGTAGATAATGAAATAAACCAAGTGAGAATCTGTTTACTGGAGGTCAAATGGCAATAGAATATGATTCAATTGAGGAACTGTTTACTGGGAACCACATTAGGTAACGAAATATAATTCAAGGAAGAATCTGTTTACCGGGGATCACATTGGGCGAAGAAGTTTAATTCAAGTGAACATATTTTTCCAGGGAGACACAGTAGATCATGAAATAAAAATCAGGTGAGAATCTATTTACTTGGAATCACATTAAGTGGTGAAAAATAATTCAAGTGAGAATCAGTTTACTAGGAGTCGGAAGGGCAATGAAATATGATTCCACTGAGGATCTGTTTACTGGGAACCACATTGGGAAATGAATATAATTCAAATGAGAATCTATTTACTGTGAATAAAAGTAGATAATGAAATATAACTCGTGTTAAAATATGTTTATTTGGGAATCATATTGGCAATGCAAAATAATTCAGGGAAGAATCTATTTAATGGGAGTCAGAAGGGCAATAGGATATGATTAAATTGAGGATATTTTTACTGAGAACGGCAATGGGGAATAAAATATAGTTAAATGGAGAATAGGTTAACTTGTAACCACATTAGGTAATAAAAAGTATTTGAAGTGAGAATCTGTTTACTGTGAGCCAAAATGACAATGAAATAAGATTCAATTGAGGATCTGTTTACTGCGAGTCACAGTAGATGCTGAAATATAATTCAAGTGAAAATCTGTTTACTGGGAATCACATTGGGTAATGAAAAAAAAAAATTCAAGTGATAATGTGTTTACTGGGAGTCACATAAGATAATGGAATATAAATCAAGACATAATATGTTTATATGATATAATTTAAGTAGAATCTGTTTACTGGGAAACACTTTGGGTAACGTAATATAAATCAAATGAGAATCTTTTGACTGGGATTCACAGTAGATAATAAAATATAAATCAAGTGAGAATATGTTTACTGGCAGTCAAATTGCAAAGGAATATTATTCAATTGCGGACATTTTTACTGAAAACCACATAGGATACGGGATTATAATTCAAGTGAAAATTCCTTTACTGGGAATCACATTGGCTAATTAAATATAATTCAGGAGAGAATGTGTTTACTGATAATCACACTGTACATTTAAATATAATTCAAGTTAGAATTTGTTTACTGGGAGTCAAAGCAGATAAAAGAAAAATTAAGTGAAAATCTGTTTACTCGAAATCATAATGGGCAATGCAGCAAAATTCAAGGGAAAATCTGTTTACTCGAAATCATAATGGGCAATGCAGCAAAATTCAAAGGAAAATCTGTTTACAGGGAGTCGAAATGGCAATGAAATATGATTCAATTGAGGATCAGCTTACTGAGAACTACGTTGGGAAATGGAATATAACTAAATGGAGAATCTGTTCACTAAAGATCAAATTCAGTGATGAAAAATAATTCAAGTGAGAATCTGTTTACTCTGAGTCAAAATAGCAATGAAATATGATTCAATTGAAGATCTGTTTACGGAGAGTTACATAAGATAATGAAATATAATTCAAATGAGAATCTGTTTACTGGAAATCTCATTGGTTAATGAAAAATAATTCAAGTGAGAATCTATTTAGTGAGAGTCTTATTAGATAATGGAATATAAATCAAATGAGAATCTGCTTATTGGGAATCACATTGGGCAATGAAATAAAATTTAAGAAGTATTTGTTTACTGGGAATCTTTCTGGATAATGAATTATAATTTAAACAAGAATCAGTTTACTGGGAGTCAAAGTAGATAATGAAATATAAATCAAGCGAAAATCGGTTTAATGAGAGTCAAATGGCAATGAAATATGGTTCAATTACCGACATTTTTACTGAGAACCATATAGGGTACTGAAATATACTTCATGTGAGAACTCGTTCACTTGGAATCATATTGGGTAATAAAATTTAATTCAGGTGAAAATCTGTTTACTACGGGTCACAGTAGATAATGAAATACATTACAAGTGGGATTTAGTTTACCGGGAACCTCATTAGATAATGGAATATAACTTAGGTGAAAATTGGTTTAATGGGAATCACATTGGTAGTTAAATATGAATTTATTGAGGATCTCTTTACTATGACTCCCAATGGATAAGGAAATATAATTAAAGATAAATTCTTTTTACTGGGAGTTTCAGTAGATAATGGAATAGAATTCAAGTAGGTGCCTGTTTACCAGAATTCGCATTCAGAAATGAAATATAATTCAAGTGAAAATTCTTTACTGGATTTCACAGTAGATAATGAAATATAATTCAAGTAAGAATTCATTTACAGGGAATCCATGGGGTAATGAAATATAATTCAAGTGAGTATCTGTGTATCAGTAATCCCATTGTGCAATGAGATATAATTCAAGTGAGGATCAGTTTACTGGGAAGCACAGTATATAAAATAATATAATTCAAGTGAGAATCTGTTTATTTGGAGTCACAGTAGAAAAAGAAATGTAATTCAAGTGAGAATCTGTTTACTGGGAGTAAAATGACAAGGAAATAGGATTCAAGTGAGAATCTGTTTATTTGGAGTCACAGTAGAAAATGAAATGTAATTCAAGTGAGAATCTGTTTACTGGGAGTAAAATGACAAGGAAATAGGATTCAAGTGAGAATCTGTTTACTTGGAACTACATTGGGTAATGCAACATAATTCAAGTGAGAATCTGTTTACTGGGGTCACATTAGATAATGAAATACAATTCAAGTGCCAATCTATTTTCTGGGAAACAAATTAGATAATAAAATATAATTCAAATGGGAATCAGCTTGATGGAATTAGTGGGAATTAGTTTACTGTGAGTTAAAATGGTCAATGATATATAATCAAAATTACTCTAGATTCTGTCTTTTGATTCCAGAGAGCGAAAAGTATTCACAAAAGTATTGTATGAAATACTTACTTTAAGTGCTAAGCCTTTTCCTTTTTCATGTTAATTTATATCCTTCAAGACTGTACATTAAGTACATATAATAGATTAAAACTCCTGATATTATGAATGAAAAGCTTTGATAAAGTCTAAATATGAGAATGACAAAAGTACCCAATTTTTGATGCCAGATTTGGAACGATAAGGGCCGTCATGTATCCTGCATCTTCATATTTCATTTCACCGTTTTCATCAGCAACTGTCACTATTCCTTTTCATAAATTTGCAGCTCTGACTATACTCTTCATTTTCTTTTCTTAATCTCTCTCATTAGTTATATTCGGTTTCATACTGATCCCTTGTTTCAAAAACATCACTGACCGTGGAAACTTCGTACCCTTTTACCAGCGGCATCTAAATATCATCATAAGTCTAAACTATTCCGGACCAATAAATAATATCACCTCAAATCACATTGTCAAGATTCATTCAGTCTCTCTCTCTCTCTCTCTCTCTCTCTCTCTCTCTCTCTCTCTCTCTCTCTCTCTCTCTCTCTCTCTCTGTTTGTATGTGCAAACAAAGGTTATGTCTAAAAGAACGTTTATTAAAGACTCAGTACCATAGATATAACAAGCTATGTATAAATTACACAGGCTAAATACACTGATTTACAAAGAAATTGAGGCAAGCACAAAATACCCGTATTTACCTAATTTGGGGGTGCTGAATTCAAATTTGAAATCCGTTTTTACTCATCACTTCTAGTTTTTTTTTTAGATATGCATAGTGTGCATTTTGTGCGTATACGGTATATAAAGGCTTATATGCATTCTGGGTTAATTCTAATATTGTGAGACTTATGGCTTATTTCTTAGTTATTATGCACTAAATGTGAGTGATTGAATTACATTAAATATATATGATTATATATCAAGACGGATTTTGGCAGTTAGGGCAGCAGGTCTCAATCCACACTCAGTAGTGCTCTGGCAGTCGTTGGAAGAAGTTGTCTCGCAGG
>NC_090740.1:89146916-89161916 GCF_036898095.1 Palaemon carinicauda
TTAGGTCTCATCATTTCTTTTGATAAGGAAAACGAACTTCCAAATAAAGATGTACGATGGATTGGCTGTCACCATCGAACGAGCCCGAAGATGGGAAAAAAAATATATATATATATAGTCTAAAACCTTCTATCAAAGACTGTCATCATGCACAGTACTGGTGGAACGAGTTAAGAAAAATATATATTATTTCCAATATTTGCTTTAAATTCATGTTCGAAGGAACATATACTGTACAAGAAAAAAAAAAAAGGTCATTACAAGATACGATACAAGGGAAGAGTTGCAACCTCTCTACAGTGTAGAGAAAGGGAATGGCCGATTAGTCATTAAATCATCCTTTAGCTTTATAAATTATGTTTCGCTGATATTTCCTGAAAATAGATTTCTTTCGGAATAATAATATTTTTCAGCCCCGAACAAAAGTGTGGAAGAAAACCTACTGAAAATTATGACAACAGCTCTTGTGATGTTGAGATCGGGAAGGAAGAGTTGGAGAGAGAAGAGGAATCTATTGCCTTTCGAGAATTGAGAAACTTCGGAATGACTTTTATCGGTAATATCTCCCTCGTGCCGATTGAAATATAAAACAGGGACTGACTGATGGTCATTGAAACACATCCTGAAACACCGACATTTTTGAAATTCCCTATAACTGTTAATTATACAGATTGCGATCCTGTATTTTTATGGTTTATTTTGAATGAATCGCTAATTTATTCTGACTTTTGTTACTGCTTCTTTTCTTTCTGTAAGCTCTGTTGACTACAAAAACAAGTCCTGTAATTTAATATTCATTGTGATATTTATTATTCTAATTTTACTCATAATTTCATTGTCTTGATATGTAAAGCAACAAGCCTCAAAAGAATTTTGAGCAAATGAAAAATATCTAATGATCTTGCGTTAAAGAGCTAAAATACCCTTATTGCAGTCATTTCATATCTCATAATTAAGTACTTCTACACGAGAAGGACTCTATCTCATATCGTCGTGTAAAATAGAGGTGGTGCTTGACCAATCATACGGCTTGCACAAGAAAAATAACTTAAGAAAGGAATTCCCACTTGAATTTTTCATTCCAGAGTGAAGTAAACTCGACACCAAAACGTATTTGTGGCTTGATATTTCCATATGAAAATTACGAAAATGAATCATAGTTACCAAAAAAACGCAGGTATTACAAAATTACCAAGCGGGTCTTATTATGGTTGTAGGTTGATTATGGTTCTAGGTGCAAAACTTGAATGGAATACGGTGAGCTGAGTTTGAATCGACTCTGTTTTGATTGCCGAATAAGCGAAGTCAGCTCTTCTTCCATAAGCACCAAGGTCCATCAACAGAGCTTTAATTTCGTGAGAACGAAAAGCTAAACTAGTTTGTTTAGCCTCAGGAAAACAAGATTGAGGAAGTTTATTATGTATATATATTATATTATATATATATATTTATATATATATATATATATATACTGTATATATATATATATATATATGTGTGTGTGTGTGTGTATATATATATATATATATATATTTATATATATATATATATATATATGCCCCTATGAATGCATGAACAGCAGATGAGATTCAGCCCGTCACAATGAAAGAGCCAAGTATGTCAAGTGTGTACCCTCTTAAATGTGGTTACCGCTTTTTATCCAACATATATAGTGTGTAGTGTGTACAGATGTTGACTAAGTAATTGAATGATATTTTAAGTGTATTGTGTTAATTTAAGTAATTGTTTAATATAAAGTTTTGTAACTGGCCCTGTGAGATTCAGGTTAAAACCGTGAAGTATATTTATTTTGGCTCAACAGTTCGATTACCTGGGGTGATCTAAACACGTAAGTCTATCAGTTACATTCAGGTAAATTTCATTAAAGATTTAATCATTAGAGTGTCAGTGTTAACCATTGACATTAATTATCAAAGTTGAATAATATTATAAATTAATTTCCAGTGAGACAAATGATTTTCATAATTTTCATAGAGAAATATTTTCTTATCATAGCCTAAAGTTTTGTTCTGATTTATTACTTTGAGTGATTCAATTTCGGAATTAATTCTTTTTCCATTAGTTTTGTAACTCTCTAAAGAATTTATATATTTATGTGAAGTGTGTATTATTTTGATCACCCTTATTTCTTAACAGTGCATGTTCGTGTCCCTGACTAAGAATCAAAGTAAGAGGTTATTTTTTAATCGTTTGAGTAAAATAATAACCCAGTTTTGTTCTGAGTGTACGTAAGAGACCTTTGGATATTTTGTGTTTTTATATTATGGCGTCTAGGAGTTGCATAATTTTCTAGGAGTTAAGCTATTAATTTTCAGGGATAACATATTTATGTAAAAAAAAGGTTAGTTTGGAACTTGGGACTTTATATATATATATATATATATATATATAAATTTATATATATATATATATATATATATATAAATTTATATATATATATATATATATATATGCATATATATATATATATATATGTATGTATGTATGTATGTATATATATATATATATATGTATATATATACATATATATATATATATATATATAGAGAGAGAGAGAGAGAGAGAGAGAGAGAGAGAGAGAGAGAATCCCTAATAAAATTGAGAGAGATGCGTGGCAAATAGAGGATTACTTGGAAACCTACAGATTTTATATCCTTTCGCAGGTTAATTGGCACACTCATAAACAGAACATTCAATCATCATGTATCATCATGCTGCTAATTATATATAAAAAAGAAAGAAAATGTATAAATAAAACTATCTCCCTTTCCGGCCACTAGAAAGCTGCTAGCCTTCCACCCGCGAACAAAATAGCGCCCATCAACGCATCATGTGGTAACGCCTCTGACACTATTGTGCATATAAAAAATCTATTAGTAGAAGGTATCGAACATGAGTCCCAGTTCGGCCAATTGCCAGGCTAAGACGCTTCTAATAGGCCATCACAGAAGAACATTTCACATTTTCGAAAGATTGGAAGTAAATAGTCATATCTATTCCAAAACTTCTGATTATATATTATATAATTTTTCACTTCGGGGATTTCCTCAATACTTTTAATGGAAGGGAATTATTTGGAAATGAGGTTTTATTCGGTTACCACTATCATCGGTTCAGTCTGACGATAGATTGTTGGATTTAGTAGTGCGAGAAAAATCGTTGTCATAGAGATTTTAATCCCAATACATTTGAATAAACGCTATTTCATATCGTCTAAAAATAGAATAATTCCTTTCATTTATTACACATTTGATTTGACAATGAGAGAAATTCCATTAATTATTCTATTGAACAATATCCCTTTCTCAGACCTCAATAGTTAATTTACAGAAGAAATTGCAAGAACTAAAATAACCATTTTTATCTAAAACCAATTGATTTAACACAAACAATGTGATAAAGTATTTTCAGGAATAACCTCCAACACTAATATTATTGATCTAATGGAAAAATAGTCACTAGTTCTAGAAAACTAGTTATCATAATTTGTTCTCTAATCAATAAGGAAGAAAAGCAGATCTATTTTTCTTCATTGAACAGGGCTAGAATAATCTATTTATGACTCCTTCCAGATTATCTTCAGTTAACTTTAAAGAACTTGAATTGCTCCAACAGAGTTTCTCTCCCAATGGGTTTTATAGCCATTAGCCTACCTCGCGTCAAATTAAATTCGCTTTTACCTACTGTCTCTACAATGCCAGAATAGGTACTTTTCCCTTAACCGGTCCCTTTTTACTCTAGCATTATTTTGACCTCACAAAAATTATTGTTACCATCCTCTTTTCGTTAAACACTTAGCTGGAATTGTAAAACAAGTGAAGAAAAAAAGTGAGATTATTAATACAAAATCTAAGCTTCTATATAGGAAAGAGTGAATATGTGAAAAAAAAATATTGTGCTTAGAATAACGAATAAACATAGATGAATCAGCCAAAAGATAAATTTATAAATAAACAAGAAGCTCAATGAATCGGGTGATTAAGGCATTATAGCATAGAGCATTGGATTATAAATTCAGATTCTTTTGAACTGATGAGGATGGGCGTTAACCGTGTTACTAGCAATTTTTCTCAGTCATTCTGACTCTATTGATCCTCGATATTTGCTTTTCCCCAACTTTAAGCTTCTGTCCAATATTTACTGCTTTTGAAGATTCTCGCAATCGTTAATAGTGGGGAAGCATTGGTTTGCTTTCACAGTCATACATAATTCCGTCAGATATTCTTTTGTGCTTTTCGGCACTTTTATCTTGAATCTTATTGGAAGATCTCATCTTTATGCTTCGAAACATACATATTATGAGGGATAAAAAAACAGCAATATAAGCGAATTATGATCTTTGTGAACCCGAATAGGATATAGAGCTATCATTAGGAATTCATGTGTACCCATGCAGAAAGTATAATCGGTGAATATCGGTGTGGTTTCCAAGCTGGACGGCCTACCATTGACCAAATATTCTCCCTCAAACAGGTCATAGAAAAATACTGGGGATATAATAAATAACAAACACACTTACTCATAGACTTCAAACAGGCAGAAGAGAGCACCCGCCGAACATTAATGTGAAATATAATGAGAGAAATCGGAATACCCTCAAAACTCATAAGGGTAACTGATGCGTGTTATAAAAATACTCTATGCTCAGTTAAATGCAGCTCAAGTTATATACTACCACTTTTCAGGTGAGTCGCGAGCTGAAACAAGGGTGCATCCTATCCCCCTTTCTCTTCAACCTGGTAATGGAAAACGCTGCAAGAAGCATAACTGCCAGGCCAAAAGCGGTTACTTTTAATAACATAAAGGTCAATTGCTTAGGCTATGCTGATGACATACATATCATAGGGGTCAACCTCAGGGAAGTGGAGAACCTAACAACACAGTTCAAAACATTGGCTTGCCAGGTGAGACTAGAGGTAAATAAAGACAAAACTAAAATCATGGAAGTAGGAAGAACACCGCAATTACAGGGAAATGTAGATCTTGCAGGCATCAGATTTAAAACAGTAGAGTCCTTTAAATATCTGGGTGCTATTATGTCGCAGAACGTTGGAATGGCTGAAGAAGTTACACCAAGGATAGGAGCAGCCAACAGATGTTATTTCAGCCTTATAGACCTTTTTAAACGACGATCAATCTCCCGTAAAACCAAATTGAGAATATATAACACAGTTATCAGAACAGTTTTGAAATATCGAAGCGTGACATGGTCTCTAACAAAACATTAGAGAAATTATTTGAAATTTTTGAGAATCGGATTCTGAGAATATAAGGGACCATCTATGACAAAAAAATTAAATGGGTGGAGAAATAAGAAATAGTACAAACTAACCAAATATATGTGATGTAATTAGATCAAAAAGACTTCAATGGCAGGACACATGGCTCGTGTGGATGATGATAGAGCTCCAAAGAGGATATTCTTGGCTGAGGTTGCTGGAAGAAGACCTGTAGGGGACGGCCAAGAAAAGATGGGAGATGATGCTTATAGGAGGATGTAAGAATCTGTGTGGGATACCCGAATAAATTGTTCCATCGGGCACAGGATAGAGAAGTGTGAAGAATCCTATCACGAGCGATCATGAGTCAAAATGTGGCTTAAGAACTACCGGAGTAAGTTTGTGAGTAAGACTAATGTTATCAATACTAATTTTTAATGGAAACAAGAGTATACGATTTACTTGCATATCTCAAATTCAGTGATTAGAACAAGTAATTTCATAAAATATCTATAGGCTAACATGAAATGTAATAAAATCAAAGTATTATTCGAAGGTCTGCGACCAAAATGAGGAACATTATTTGAACTAATTTGCTATAGCGTTTTTGTAACTGTACTAAATACTTTGAGAATATCTACTGTGTATTCGGCCACAAATTATTCATTTTACATCTACAGTATATAGAGAAAATGGGAAACCCCTGATCTAATAAATATCAAGATATACGAGACATGGCTGCTACCCATCTCTCTTTAGCCTCTCCCATTCAGTGTTCGGATTATATTTTAATGAGAAAAAAGAGGGGAAACTTATGTTATGATTTTATATTTCACAAATAAGAATTTACTTTACATTTCATAAATTTCTTACTTTACTCAATAATTGAATTTTCATTACTACTACTACTACTACTGCTACTACTACTACTACTACTACTACTACTACTACTTCTACTACTTTTCTTAGCTGGAAAAGAAGGAGGTTATAAACTAAGCGCTGATTTATTCAGCTATACCTGGGTTTCAAGGTTTCTTTATATTTGATATGTTTAATTTTAGTGAGCCCCTTCACCTCATTTCATCTCTTTGGTTCCTTACTTATTGCCAATTTTTTTTTTTATTTTACTAAAATAAGAACATAATGACTTTCTATTTGCAATATATCATCTTCTGTCCTTTCAACCTAAAGTAAAGTTTCTCGCTAAACAGCTTTTCAACAAACACATATTACTGATACATATCTTTTTCTCGGATACTTGTAATTCTTTAATTGTAAATCATCAGGATAGCCTTTTCCGTATACTGTAAATTGTTGATCTCTCTTCCTGCAACGATTTACTTTAATTCAAACAAGATTAATATTTCAAGCTGGGTTCAAAGCTCCCTTCGTCATCAAATCACGTCACTTTTCTTTCTTCTTCTTCTCTTTGTTTTCGGAGAGGCTTGTGAGTTAATGGCATTGCCGTACGTATATCACTGACGTCAGTTGCAACTAAACTGATCTTTATCACCTGGTGAAAAGTTAATGACGAATATTGTTCCCTTTTAAATGTTTTTCACAATATGAAAGATTGTAAATAATTTATCTGTTAGTAGATTGAAGATATTTAAGTAAACTATGAGAGCAGATATCTAAAGCCGATATCTAGAACATATAAACAAACTAATTCTCGACATTCTTGAAAGTTCTTGAAAGCAATAAACACCAAAGGAAAATATTACACCTGTTAACGGAAACTCAGAATTTATTGACAAAATACGTAAAATAAAAAAAGTACGAAAAATGCTCTATTGAAGACAAGGCGAGGCTGCTATGTCGTTTCCTTGCCTCGGATATTAAAGTGCAAGTCAAGGGTAAAGCATTCCCACGCTCCGCAGGAGCTTGTGGAGTGGCCTGAGATGGTATTTCTTCATTATAAAAAAGTTGTGAACTGTGTCACGAGTTTTTCGACCCCTGAGAAAATACTGGATTACTGCACAGCATCGCTTTGGGGTTTGGCTAAGTCAATGTTATTCTTAAATTAGCAGTACATATTTGGTTTTATTCTTCACTTGCGTGTGTGATTATTTTTATTTTGCTTGTGTATCTAACATTCTTTGCCTTCCTCATTCTGTTTCTGTGTGTATGATAAAGAGAGAGAGAGAGAGAGAGAGAGAGAGAGAGAGAGAGAGAGAGAGAGAGAGAGAGAGAGAGCATGTTATAAATTATTATTATTATTATTATTATTAATAATATTATTAAATGATCTTCTCACACAAAGTTGCATGATTCTATCCATTTTTGCGCATTTTAAGATCTGTGGACGATCTCCTCTTTATATATAAGTTTATACAGTCTTGATTAAATTAACATAATGCTCAAACTGTTTATTACTTCTGAAAATTTCAGTTTGATAAAAGTTCTGTCTTTCTAATTCTACTGAAGATATAATTGAAAAACTACTGACTGATAAACACAAGTTAATTTTTGGTAATTTCATAGAAGAAATTATTAAAAACTCAATTTTGAAATACGCAAATAAGTTCTGTCTTGCTAATTCCAAAGAAGAGACAGCTACTTTAGATTATTACAATTAAAAGAATTGGCCGATAAACGGTGTCAGAACTTGTATCCTCACACATCACTACAGGCCTAGAATTGTCGACCACCATATAGGAATATGTATTGCAAAACACGTTTCTCGTGGTAAAGAAATATCTTGAAGTGGCAGTTGCCAGCATCTAAAATATTCTCTTGTGAAACCCTTATGTAAATCTGCCTTCACAGTGGAATTGACATCGGTTTTGTCTTCATAGTATCATTGATATCGTATTTCTACAGCCACTGGAAAGCATATTATTTAATAATATGAGTAAACTCGAGAATACTGATATATATCCTTCTTTTCTTTCATAAAGAATATTGGACAAGATTTAGCCGGAGGATAGAAAATATGATGTGAAATCCTGAGCATTGTACCAAATTAAAGTGGCTTCTTGAAATACAACTTCTCCAGTAATCATTTCTGAAACCACAGCCACGTTGTAAACTATTAGTGGAGGAATAAAAAGAAAATGGCGTGTCTTAAACGTCCTTAAGACTGTTGCTAATTGGTTATTAGAGGACTTCATCGGCGCCAATGATCATCGATGCCAGATAACTTCAAATCAATCAAACTTAAAGGTATTTAAAAAATTGGAAGGTTCCCCATAATGGCTAGGAAAGGAAATGACAATTCCCTAGCAGGACAATGTCCTGGAGACTGACTATACAGCATGTACAAATGATCATCTACCAAGCCGGGCCAGGCAATGGCTGTTAATGACTCAGCAGGTATATCTCTAGGCTCCCGCAAAATCCCCATCGTTACCTCACAAGAATGGTAAGGTTGCAGACATTGCAATAAACTATCCAGTTTAGGAGGATATTGAACTCCAATCCAACAGATCGCCAGGCAGGGACGTTCCCAATTGGCTATCACAACCCAGAGGATAAGAGTGGATGGGTGTTCATAAATGCAGTGCAGATAAAAATGTTGTTCAATGCTGATGTTTTTCTGGAAATAAAGCTTAAGAATTCTAGTGAATTCCAACCGTTTTGAAAGTGATCCCAGGTAACTGAAATAATCTCCAAAACGCAATCTTTCGTTACCATAATCACTATGTAGTGTACATCGTTATAGTTGTTAGCGTTAATCACCTCATTGGAACCGATATACGATGTTATTATTCTGAGAGAGAGAGAGAGAGAGAGAGAGAGAGAGAGAGAGAGAGAGAGAGAGAGAATTAAGTACATGAAAAGTTCGGTCACAAAATATATAGCGGTCATTAGCAATTAGATTTATGCTTCTCCCGTTATAATGATAGGAAAAATGGAAATATAGTGCTAGCGAACTTAACCGTATGAAATAAAGTGGCTACATATGACACAGAATAAACAGAGTAAGGAAAGTATTTAAAGAAGAAGAAGAAGAAGAAGAAAAAAAAAAACCTGTGAATAGCTTTCGATTTTTTATGGATAAAACATTATGGAGGGATTGATTTGTTTAAGATCGCCTTTTAATAGTGAGGTAAGAGCATTTGATTTTTATGAAAGGGAGATGGTTGAAGGTGTTAGGTTTACATTTCCTTGCAACTGACCGTAAATTTTAGGAATTTAAAATTTAATCTCATTATTTGCAGTTTAATATCTTTGTTTTCTAACTAAACAACCACCGTACACACCATAAAAACTGTTGCATCTAGCTATGAGGTTGGTCGGATTTAACATCATGGAAACAAATTGTTAACATATATTACTTTTTCTCAATTGCCCTTGCACTTGATTTTATTTGAAATAAATAATTTCTTCTTTAACCAATGTACTTTTAATATCATAAGTGAAAACGAGAAAACTTCCCTGCCTCTAGAGTGTTCTTTGGATTGATTAAAAACACATATGATCAGCATCTACGCCAAATCTCTACCTAAACTAGTCAAAGGCTGCTGCTGGCTGTGCAACTAGACCCATAAGCACACACAACCCCCTACCCATAGCTCGATACCGGAGTAAGGGTGAGGACACTAATGGAAACCATCATGCTATGGGTTTGAAACAAACCTAGGAACAACAAATCGCAAATCCCTGATGTTATCATCACGCTTGAACATATAAAAATCAAGAATATGTTAGAATGACTATGACATTCGATTTATTACCTCGGGGTGGTAGAGTTGATACTGAGTGAGACACTTTCCACGACTTGCTACTAATCATCCTAAAGCTTGGATTTATATTATAACAGCAATGATTTTACTCAAGAAGGAATTTTGTACCTAGATAACATATTCAAATAGAATAAGAATAAGCATTACATCTCGTGGAAGACAGGTCCAGATACACTAATTTTGATATCCTAATCTCATCTTGAAAATATATTTCCCTCTTTTAAGTACTTTTTGTCTAATCTTCTGGTCCAATATTCATTTTCATTGACCGCTGTGGACGACACTACCATTGGAGACGTTGCTATTGTCATGAATTTGTTATATTAATTAAGAGAGAGAGAGAGAGAGAGAGAGAGAGAGAGAGAGAGAGAGAGAGAGAGAGACGAGTTATAATGATTTCGTGAACGCGTACATTAAAAGAGACACACATTAGTAGAGAGATGTAAGCTGAGGTGTTATGATGTTGATATGATATTTCTTGTAAATCAAGAAGTTTGAATAAAAAACAATCAGCCAAGGCATAAAGGACTTTGGGCGTAAGACAATATAACCACAGTAGTATCAGGAGACGAACCAATCGCTAAAAGCCAAGGCACCCAGGGCCTTTCTGACAAAAATCAAAATTATATAGTCGGATCACATTATCTGCCACTATTTTGAGAAAAGTCACCATACTGAACAACGTCCTAAAATTCCATCCTATAAAGGTAGGATGATTGGAGTGCTAAGCCAGTCCATGCCAGTCGAGTCCTGCAGTTAAGTAGCAGGAAGATCTGTCCAACCTTATAGGCACCCTCCCCCGGTGTTAAGTATTCGCCTACCACATCTGTCACTAGCAATGGACAGTCCCACAACATACAAAAGCTCCATTGACTAGAAGAGAGAGAGAGCAGACAACAGAAACCAGGCACACTAAGCGAAGATAGAGAACAGCTTTGGACCTTTAGTGAGGAAGAAAGTCTACGAGTTCTCATTCCACAATGATTAAATCTTTTTTTTTTTTTATCTATGCTTATGGGCCCAGGGAACTTTTGATTATTGAATATCAAGCACATTATTTCATCCAACTAAATAATGAAACTATACGGTGATATCCATGCCCCACAATACCTAAGAATTTGCTTTATTTTGTCTACTAAGATTTAACTCGGATTTTGTGAACAAGATAAAAACTCTAATTCATGAATAACTCTAGGAGCTTCAATTCAAAATTGATTATACGAAGCTTCCCACAATTTGATGGAGAAAGTCTAAACCATTAGATGTATGGGACTAGAGCCACGGTCCTATATTATAGTATCATTCCATGCAACTCTTTAGAAATGTTTATGAAAAATAATGCATCGTTGTTAGGTATATTACCTTACATGCCTTACAAAGTAAATTTAAATCTAGCGTCATCAGATTGCGACACACCTTATACTTAATTAACTAAGAGTAATGGTAGCCTATTGAAAACATTCCTGCCTGGAGATCTGCTGGACTGGGGCTGAGAAATGCTCAAGCTCGATAGTTTCTTGTAGTGCCTGTAACCTCACCATAATTGTGAGGTAAGGGTCGTTTGTTTTGGGAACTTATAATAAGTGTATCTGCTTTTTTATCAGCAGCTATTGAGGGGGCACTAGCACTGATCAAAGGTATATATGGTCAGACTCTCTAAGGCATTGTCCGGCTAGGACATTATCATTGTCCGTTGTCTCTGCTATTCATGAGTGGCCTTTAAACCATAAACCTTTAAAGATAGACCTTGCACTATACTCATTTTTTTTTTATTGAGGCACATTTGCACTGAGTCGCAGGGGTGCCCTTTTAGCTCGGAAAGGTTTCCTGCTGGCTGATTGGTTGGACAAAATAATTCCATCCAATCAGGTAGTAAGAAATTTTTCTGACCTGAAAGGGCGTCACTGTGATTCATTACAGGTACGTCTCATCCAAAAAATAATTTGTTTGGTGTCCTAGCCATGCTTTAATTAGAGTTCTCCCCATGGTTTCTTCCGTACAGTATGTCACGCATGACACATAAAAGAATATGATATAAAGCTTTTCTTGCAATGGCCCATCTAGAAAGATCATAGAGGCAGGGAATGTTTTCCATCTAAATCCAATGTGAAATTGTACGAATGGGTGTCATTATCATAAGTCGTCTTCATTATAGTCTAATATAGGTGGTCCCATATATGACCTCATAGCCTTTTTGAACTGCCAGATATCCGTAGCATTTGAATATATAGACAATTGGTGATTATGATTTTCTCCCAGAGTTGCTGAATGATTGAGCTAGACCATATTTGAAGATATATAGCAGAAATGCAGATGACTTTTGATTACAAGAGGTGGATTGTATAATTTTACTTAATTGTTACTTTAAAGTCCTATGGTTATACCGAAGCTAAAATTGGATATTTCTCATGTGGGTAAGTTATTCTTTGGTAATTATATTTATATGTGTGTTATATATGCTCATGAAATATTAAGTTTTAATGAAAATAGATTATATGTACTGTACAGAACAATTGTTTCCTTTGGTTTGGTTTTGCTTCCACCAAAACAACTGATATTGATTTCTATTTTTATTTTGATCTAATCGTCTGTATATCATTTGGAAACCATCCCTTAATTTGAATTCCTTCAAGGCTAAATTAACATTCAAAAGGAACACTAATATAATCAAACATATCTTTGATGATGTTAAGATGATTCTAGTGCCGATCCCACTAACTACATAGCCCTTATATGATAAACAACAAGTGTCTGACTGTATATATATACATATATATATATATATATATATATGTATATATATATATATATATATATATATATATGTATATTTATATGTATATATATATATATATATATATACATACATATATATATATATATATATATGTATATTTATATGTATATATATAAATATATATATATATATATATATATATATTTATATATATATATATATATATATATACAAACACACACACACACACACATATATATATATATATATATATTTATATATATATATATATATATATGTATATATATATATATATATATATGCAGAAGAACCACAGGGAAAATTAAAATACGAAATATACGCTTAAGTCCTGACTAGTTTCGTGATACTTCTTCAGAGGACTGATTTATTGAGAGAGGTTTCTTTACATTTTATAGGGAAAGCAAACGTACGAACATACATATGGAGATTTAGAGAACAATGACACTCCCTTACCAGCTACCTGGGCTTGGGTCAGGTGTTAAGTGGGCGGAGTCCCCAAGCTCATTAGACACCTGCCAAAAAGAGTCATATCTATTGGCGGGTAAATTCTTGTTTTTCAGTACAGTTTATTAATATGAAAACACGGTAGCCTTATCTGTATAAATACATAAGCAAAACATACACATACATACATACATACATATATATATATATATATATATATATACAATACATATATATATACATATATACACATATACAATACATATATATATACATATATACACACACACACACATATATATATATATATATATATACACATACATACATATACATACATACACATGTACATATACATTTATATACATACAACATTAATATCATAAACATATAATCATGTATATATCAATACTTATATCTAGCATAACACTATATATTGTCAATATACTTATGCATACTATATAAAATAATTGTACCCTTTAATGAATGGTAGCTTAGGTGTAAATATTAATTTCACAGCGACGTTAATTATTCACAATACATTCAATTCTACATTAAGTTGGCAATGTTTTTTAATATAGCTTACAAATATCTTTACATATAAAGGCGTCGAGTTTATACATTCCATGACCAATATTCAAGTTGTTTTCAAAGGTTTCTTTTATGAAACTGGACTCTATGATGTTTCTTTCCACTAAGTTATTTGAATGACTCTTTCTTTGCTCTTTGTATTTCTAAGAGAAGCCCTAACTGGTACAGAGATACTGAAAATATTGTGTTCGACCGCCTGCAACAAAAAGGCTTTGTAGTCTGGTACAACAACAAGTGTACCTTTGGCGCCAAAGAAGTGTCATTCTATGGGCACCGCATCACTCCTGAAGGAGTCCATCCCCTCCCTGAGAAGGTAGTAGCCGTTCAAAACTTCCCCATGCCCTCGTCCGTCAAAGCACTGCAGGAATTCTTGTGCATGATCAACTATTATCACCGTTTTCTGCCAGCCATTGCCGCCAATCTTGCTCCCCTCTACGGTTCCCTCAAGAGCAAGCCAGAAGACCTAAAGTGGAGTCCCCTTCAAGAACCGGCTTTCTGCAATGTAAAGAATATCCTATCAACCGCTGTTGCTCTTACTTTTCCCATCCCACATGCCCCTCTCCTTCTCTCCACTGATGACAGGGACGGCACTATTGGTGCAGTACTTGAACAGGTGGTCAACATCTCACCCTGGCTATTGGCCTTATTCAGCAAAAAACTGTCCAAGGCAGAATCGGGTTATTCTATGTTCGATCGCGAATTGCTGGCGGTGCACTTGCCTGTCCGTCACTTTTGCCATTTCTTAGAAGGTAAGCCCTACGTCATTCGCATAGACCGCCTGCCTCTTGTGCATGCCTTCACTCGATAGTCTGACGCCAGGTCCGTCCGTCAACACCGACATCACTCCGCCGTGGCTGAATACAGCTACACCCTTTCCAGTTGGCGATGCCCTGTCAAGAAACACGTTGGCCGATGTTCAACTGGGATTGGATTATAATGCCTTGTCTAAAGCCCAACCACAGGATCCAGAGCATCAGGCATGTAGGACATCTAGCACATCCCTCTGTTGGGAAGACGTTCCCCTCGACGACTCCAACACCATCCGCTGAAGACGAAGTTCATTTGACACAGCATTTCTAAGGATGCTATGAATTGGGTCTGCGTCTGTATTTCTTGCCAAACTTCCAAAGTACATCGACACACGGATTCAGGAGTTGGCACCTTTCTTCAACCTACGCGTCGTCTCTCCCACATTCGCTTCGATGTTGCAGGCCCACTACCTACAGGACATTGGTCCCTTTTTACCGTCATCGACCGC
>NC_090740.1:89166916-89184416 GCF_036898095.1 Palaemon carinicauda
ATATATATACATATATATATATATATATATAAGTTAAAATATAAAATTTCTATCTATATACGTATATACCGTATATATATGTATGTATCAATGCATATACTGTATACACACAGATATATATATATATATATATATCTGTGTGTGTGAGTTTATGTGTGTGTGTATTAGAATATGCAAATTCGATAAATAAAATCAAGGCGAATTATACGAATATCCTGACCACAATCAAGGGATGTCTGTGCAGCATTGGAGTTTGAAAGAATGGTATTATATGCTCCAAGGACTTTACGAAAACTAAATTGCGAACTAAGGAACAGATGATTATCTTCAGCAAACCCATTAAGACGTTTTGCCAAAAGACGTTCAAAAACTTCAGAAAATATGGGAGTTATGAAAATTGGGCGGTAATCAGTTGGACTTGAGCTACCACAAACATATTTACATAGAGAAGTAACATTAAAAAAATTTCAAAAAGTGCTAAAAGCTCCTCTTCTTTCTAACTTGAACAAAATAACAATTAACTTTGGAGCTAAGAATTCTGCGGTCTTCATGAAAAATAAAGGGGGAAAATGGCATTTGAGTGTGCACCTCCATAACCATCAGAGTCCATCAAGAAAGCTTTAATTTCTCGAGATCGAAAAACTTGACTAGTTAGTTTAGACTCACGAAAACAGGAATGAAGAAATTCAGTTTTTCTCATCAGCCAAAAAGGTTGCCTTTCACTATGGACACTGATTGAAAAGAGCCCTCTGTTTACGTTAAGGAGGATACGGTTTCTTTTATTGTTAAAATGAATTCCTTTTCAGTTGCAGCATAAACTCTCCGAGCAGAAGCTTCAATCTGAGTATAGTTATTCTAGGTAAAATCTGATATGTTACTCTTCCAGAAGATGACAGGCCTCAGCTTCTCTATATAAGCACATCTATAATCCCCATTGAACCATGGTTTTTACTTCACTCGGTAGCTTAGCACAAGAGAAGGTATACGCCTATCAATTATGTTGACTAGACCCTCATTTCTAGGGACAACAGGATCAACAATACAATACAATTGTGACCAGTTCAAGCCCAAAAGTTCATACAAATTCCCATTTCAGTCTGCTTGAGATTTCATATAAATCTTACATGAATATGATGCATCATTGACAAGCTGCTCAGTCTTCACTACTAATGAAATCAAAGTACGATTAGATGTCCCAACTGGAGAAAGAACCTTACTTCATATAATGCCAGGGGAGTCAGTGTATATGAGGTTCAAGCAGTTAACGGATTTGTTTGCAACTTTACGTATGATTTGCTCACAGCCTGATTCAGAAGCCAGATTCTAAAGCTCTTAAGCCATGGCAATTGGTAGCAGAAAAGTAATTTATGCACTCCCTATGGTGAGTATTGAAATCAACAACAAAGACAGAAGAGACCTATGTATCCGCTTCTTGTATCTTAGCCATAATGGTAAGATGACAATCGAAGATAGAATCATCCATGCATGGGTTCCGGTAGATGGAACACAAATGCCTGCCACTAACTTGTATTACCTTAATCTCATAGCATCCACATTAATAGCAAGAGTGATGAGAAGCAGGGGATTCAGTCCTATTATACACCGCTATTCCCCTGGCTCTAGGGATGGCATCATATTTCAAAATGATTTAGTTTCTTAAAACCATTTTAAGGACAATATCACACTTTCTGGACAAAACAATAAGGTATTGGATATTTGCATGAAGACCACGAAACTTGTAATACAATAGGTGACATTGACGAAATCCTGAACGTATTGGTCCCAGATTATTCTAAATGTTTCCAAACAGCATAAGAATTAGTTGTAATAAAAACGACACATCATATTTATAATTGAATTAACAAGAATAATACAAAAAACAATATGTTCAGAAACATAAATAAAGTGATTGATCAAACCCATAGACTAAAGAAAAAAGTCGGGAAAACTGATCAACATGGGGGAGCCGATATACCATGCAAAAATAAATAACCTCCAGGATAGCTTCTTCGACTGAAGGGAGTTCTCTAAGGATGGTTAAGGAAAGAAAAATAATCATATTATGATAAGAAAACATCATAATAAACCCCCGGGTATCCGTGGCCTTTTTATTGAAAAAAAAAATATATATATAGATTAGTGTACCAGAGTAGACCATCAGGCAAGAGAACTCTAATCCTAGGCAGTGAAAGACCACAGAACTTAGTTTATAGCACTACCCAAACAAGACAACAATGGTTTAAGTTTGGTGTGTCTTCTACCCATACACTTAAACACATAGACACGTACATACAGATATATATATATATATATATATATATATATATATATATATATATATATATATATATATATATAATATATATATATATATATATATATATATATATATATATATATATATATATATATATATATCATATATATATACACCCACGAATGGCATTTAATACCGAATTCTATCTTGGGAATATATATCCACTTGGAATTCATTTTATGGTAACAGCTTCTGGCCGGGTGGGGATTCGAACCACCACCTGTACGGCTGGAAACCATGCTGGCAGGGACCCTACCGACTGAGCTATCAAGAGAGACTAAAAGATTATGACAAGTCCCCCTACATATTCCCGTCGAATTCAGGAATCTGTTCATAGACTTGAAATAAACCCATCTCCACTATGATAGCTGAATCCTGAGTTTGCAACACGTGGTTATTTTAATGAACATATATCACAAGCACACGTGATTTTAATTAATGTAAATATCACCCACGAATGGCATTTAATACCGAATTCTATCTTGGGAATATATATCCACTTGGAATTCATTTTATGGTAACACAGACTTTGGCATGATCGACGGAGGGGACAATCAGAACCACAACCATAAAAAATTAGGAATAACAATAGAAGCAAAACTACTTATTTCACTGCCTAAAAGTTTTCTTTAAATCGAAACTTCTGTCAGCTCTTTTGACATATTTTTCGGAAAATCTCTCTTTTAGGGTTCAGGTGCTAAGGCCATTAAAGTGCTTGAAGCAGTGAAAATGGGGAAAACCATGATTTGCAACAAATTGTTTGCATACTTCGTAATGTCAGTTCGTTTGAGAATTACTTGTTATTTCTGAATTCCTTACAGTTTTTTCTGGCATTTGTGCTATTTATGGTAGCAAGCCTTTGATAAACATTCTTTTAGATATAATCTTTCTTTGCGCACATATACAGAGAGAGAGAGAGAGAGAGAGAGAGAGAGAGAGAGAGAGAGAGAGAGAGAGAGAGAGAGAGAGAGAGGAGAGAGAGAGCCTTACCTTATTTTTTTTTTTTTTTTTTTTGGGTTCCCCCAGGTCCCTCAGTGTGAGGCACCTCGTATATCCACCAGAGAGTTGCTAATACATCTTCCGGTGTATTTTGCATCTTCCAGTCTTGGATGGTCTGGGATGCATCTTAGGTATTTATCGAGCTGCTTTTTAAACGCATCTACGCTCACTCCTGATATGTTTCTTAGATGAGCTGGCAGCACATTAAATAGTCGCTGCATTATCGATGCTGGTGCGTAGTGGATTAATGTCCTGTGCGCCTTTCTCAGTTTACCTGGAATGCTTTTTGGTATTATTAATCTACCTCGGCTTGCTCTTTCTGATACTTTAAGCTCCATGATGTTTTCAGCAATTCCTTCTATTTGCTTCCATGCTTGTATTATCATGTAGCGTTCTCTTCTCCTTTCTAGACTGTATAGTTTTAAAAATTGCAGTCTTTCCCAGTAATCAAGGTCCTTAACTTCTTCTATTCTAGCAGTATAGGACCTTTGTACACTCTCTATTTGCGCAATATCCTTTTGGTAGTGTGGGTACCATATCACATTGCAGTACTCGAGTGTACTACGCACATAAGTTTTGTAAAGCATAATCATGTGTTCAGCTTTTCTTGTTTTAAAGTGTCTGAATAACATTCCAATTTTTGCTTTACATTTAGCCAACAGTGTTGCTATTTGGTCGTTGCATAACATATTCCTATTTAAAATTACACCAAGGTCTTTAATTGCTTCCTTGTTTGTGATTGTCTCATTATTAGGTCCCTTGTATGCATACACCATTCCTTCTCTGTTTCCATAATTTATTGATTCGAATTTATCGGAGTTAAATACCATCCTATTTATCTCCGCCCATTCATATATTTTGTTTAGATCTCTTTGTAGTGAGTTCCTATCTTCATCACAAGTAATTTCTCTACTTATTCTTGTGTCATCGGCGAAACTTCTCACTACGGAGTTTTCAACATCACAGTCTATGTCTGATATCATAATAACAAATAGCAGTGCAGCTAATACCGTACCTTGGGGCTCACCAGATATTACCTGGGCTTCATCTGATTTCTCGTCATTTGCAACCACTATCTGTTTTCTGTTTTGCAGGAATTCTTTTACCCATTTTCCTATCTTTCCCACAATATTATGCTTTCTCATTTTTTTCTCCAATATGTTATGGTCTACCTTGTCAAAGGCTTTTGCAAAATCTAGATATATCACATCTGTGTCTTTTTCACTTATCATATTATTGTATATGTTTTCATAGTGAGCTATCAGTTGGGTCTGTGTACTTTTTCCAGGTACGAAACCGTGTTGACCCATATTAAACAAATTATTTTTGACCAAATGGTTCATTATTTTCTTTTTTATTACCCTCTCATACACTTTCATAATATGTGATGTTAGACTAACAGGTCTATAATTGCTTGCCTCTAGTCTTGATCCACTTTTGAAGATAGGGGTTATATAAGCTAATTTATGTTTAACATATATCTCGCTCATATCTATACTCTGTCTTAGCAGTATTGCAAGTGGCTTCGCGATAGTGTTTGCAGTTTTTTTTAACAAAATCGCTGGAACTCCATCTGGTCCGGCTGCCGATCCATTTTTAATTTCGTTTATAGCCGTGACAATATCTGCTTCATTAATATCTATATCCGTTAGATATTCAACATTTTCTTCTCTCATTTCTGTTTCATTATTCTCATTCGCAATTCTTGGCGTGAACTCACTCTTATATTTTTCTGCTAATATGTTGCATATTTCTTTTTTTTCATTCGTTAGCCGTCCTTCAATTCTTAGAGGGCCTATTTCTATTCTCCTTTTATTCATCTTTTTTGCATAGGAGTAAAGTACTTTGGGGTTTCTTTTTATATTTTGAAGTGTCCTTTCTTCTAAGTCCCTTTTTTCATTTTCTTTCGACTGCATAATCTTTTGTTCTGCATTTTCTATCTTACATTCTATTTCCCTCATTTTCCACACATTTTTTTCTTTTGCAAGATTTTTCTTCCACTTTTTAATTTTCTGAAATAAGATCCTTCTGTCTCTTGGTATGCACGTCTTTTGTTTATTGTTTTTTTTCGGTACATATTTTTCAACAATTTTCTCCAGTATTTTGTACAGTATATCCGTATTTACCTGTATATTATCACTTATAAATACATTTTTCCATTCTTTATTCAGTTCTTCATTTATTTCTGACCATTTTATATTCTTACTGTAAAAGTTATATTTTCCATATCCTTCCCAAAGTTTTGTGCTTTTATTAATTCTGTGATCACTTGCTTTGGAATGAACTATCAATTCTATGACATTGTGGTCTGAAATTCCCGTGTTATACACTATTATTTCTTTAACATAATTCACCTCATTCACAAATACTAGATCTAGGACATTTTCCTTTCTTGTTGGAATGTGGTTTATTTGTTGCATATTATGTTCTAATAGCATATCTTGAAGCTTTTCAAATTGCCTCTTATCTTCTGCGCTACTATTACTCTCTTTTTTATATGTATACATACAACCACTTTCTTCTATCCGTTCTTTCCAATCCACGAAAGGAAAGTTAAAATCTCCGGATAGGAGTATATTCCAGTCTTTATGGTTTCTACATATATCATCTATTTTTTCTATTATTATGTCAAACTCCTTAGTATTTGGGAGAGAGAGAGAGAGAGAGAGAGAGAGAGAGAGAGAGAGAGAGAGAGAGAGAGAGAATTGCTCAAAATACAATATGAGAACATGAAAGGAAAACCTCAAACAATTCTTGATGTATTTCTAGAGACGAAAGGGATAGCAGAAGAAATCCAGGATAGATTTAATTTTTAATACACACATTTCCCGCTATATTTGTTTATAATACGTCAATAGGATCGAATAGAAATAAGAAGTTCTACCAATTCACATGAAATTTAATCGCGAATTGAGAATATGTTTCTGTCTTATAGACAAAAGGAATTCTCTACAAAATTTCAATGACTGCAGCAATTGCATTTATATTCCTTTAGTGCTGTTACAAAAATGTACATATACAGTGTTGTGTACATGAATACATATACCATTAATTTATTTTCATTTGTGTGTAATTATTGCTATATAACAAAGGTGTTTTGCTTATATCTCTGGATTACATCGTCTATTTCTCACATCTATTTCGGAAAGGTTTTCCATGATAATCCGGGAAATCAAAAAGAGAACGGTTGCAGCACAATATGCAGCGAGTAACAAAGACATGTCTGAAGTTTGAATCTGGTTCCCTAATGAAAAAGGCTGCTGAGCCTCAGATTTAACACCAAATAACGTGGGTTTTCTGAGTTATTGCATCATCATGATGCTCATTTTTCTTTTTGTTTCTCTCGCAATATCGTTTCCAACTTTTGTTCATGCCGTTATTTGTCCTCTAAAGTGGGTTTCAAGTGGAATTGCATATTTTGTAAAGTAATCCATTCGTTCCCAGCTTTCATAATATGGCCAGATATTTTCTACAATTCTTTGTAATGACGATCTCGAGCTATAAATGGTGCTGTTGTTGACATCATTAGAAACTCCAGCCATGCAAGTATCTTGAAAGGAAAATATCTAATCAACAGAATGGTTATAATGTAGATTTATTTCTTTTATTTGAGATAAACTTCTGTATGTCTCCGTTGACACTAGGCCTACAAAAAATCAGAATGGTTCCCTTCAATGCTGAGAGACTATCCTTGAGTACTTTTTATGACTCGGTACCTGGCGACAACCATAGCTTGTATGCAGTTATGGGTATAGTAGTCCTTTCTATATGATATCTAAATTCAACCCTTTTCGTATTTCTTGCCCTTGCAGTCATTTCTTTATCATCGAATTTCCTTCATCAAATTTCTCATAGTTCTCCGTATTTAGGCTACTTGTTATGTTTTATACCTTACATTTTTCTTTCCGATCTGTTTACGATTCTTAGGGGGAGTTACATTTCCTATCCTTGTTTCGTATAAGAAGTTCCATTTTGAAAAGTTTACCTACTAATCTATACTTTCAGAACAGCTGTAGGAAACTCATTACATGTGCACGTTTCCTGAAAAATACTTTAAATAGATTACTTTGCCTAGTATCTTATTTTCTACAGTTTTTAACCGACATGTCCAACGTTAATTTCCTATCTCATTTACCAGTTTTCTATATTCTTCCAGTTATGGTATTCACGAACCAGCTATGTAAAGCATTGGATAGTAATCTATTTTTCCTGAATTGGATGTATATCTTTTTGGCTATTGCAATCAACCGGACTTAGTCTGTTATCTCCATTTTTCATATCGAATGCGGGAAACGAAGTGTGGAGCTTTTTACATTTAGAAAAAGACTTTTTTTTTTTTTTTTTTTTTTTTTTTTTTTTTTTTTTTTGCATCCATCATCCTGTTATATAAAAGTAAACCTTTTTATCCAAGATTTCCTGAAATGAAAAAGAAGTCAAATTGACGCATCACTCATTTAGCTCAAAAGTAGTAATGAAATTTTAAACTCTCTGGAAATGGAAAGCTGAATAACACTTCAAAAGAAGTAACTGAATAAACAAAATATTAGAAATAACAAAGAAAACGTTTTATTGGTTTCCAGAAAAAAATAGACAAAATAGTTTATATACTCGGGTAAAAAAGGATATATATATAAACTTACATGGCAATTCACTTCAGCCAGCATTTAAATATTGCACCCAAAAAAATTAATTCTTTGTGTGAGGCTATACGCATCTCTACAGCAAAGGATTATGATTATCTCATGCTAAATAAAAAAGTTATATGTACATGTAATTGTAGAGCAGACGAAAAAAAAAAAGGAATATTCACATAAGATTAATATTGAAAGAGGATGACCATTAAAGTTAGAATTCGTCATGCAGGATATTAAATGGAATTAATTCTAGTAAAGATAATTCGCAGTGAGGCTGATGGTTATACATTCTCGACTCCCGAGAATTAATATTACAGAAACATATCTACCCTATACCACTGTGGTCATTGTACGAACGATGAACATAGAACTAAAATGTTAACGTTTTTATGAACGAAGAGCAAAGCCATAGTGTTGTGAGACTATCAGTCAGAAAATATATAATTGAGCTTTGCATTTCAAAAAAGGCTATGATCCAAACAATAACTGAAACAAAAAAGAGAAATCATAATCTAAATAATATTCTATCAGAATTATGTCCATCATGTACAGATTTCCGAGTAAGGAGTTTTTTTTTTTTCCTTTTTAGAGGAAATAAAAGCCATGTTATAGTGACAAAGGGTTCTTGTAATGTTACATAAAGGGTTCATACTTTCCGAGAAGAATTTGAAAATCGGTAGTGTTCAAAACTTGTTTTTTTAATAACAAAATACAAATGCCTATTTACAAGATAAAAACAATGTTACTTAAGCCAGCTTTGATAAAGGTTACAAGTGGATCAGGTAATGCACTATACACAGAGGTCAGGTGTGTGGGGGAGGGGTGGTTACTCAAATCTCTATATTTAAAAAAAGAACTAGTGTAACAATCTTTGATTATATAAAAATAAACTTTATGGACAAAAACAGAAACCAAAAATATCCATTGTTATAGTTTACAAACCTTAAAAAACAAATTCCCATATCTTCTTTGAAGAATTCAGTGCACTTGTTAGGATAATTGTCACGCAAATAAAAATATATATAGATAAATGAACAAATAAATAAATAAACAAATAAATAAAAAATATTTATTTGTGGAGTCTTCAATCATTGGATTCATGACTCATAAAATCCTAATGCTTCCGCATTTAGTGTGTTATTGGAATCATTTTTATTGGTCAATAATATTGACTGCGCAACTACTTTGATTTGGATTACGTTGGACTTAGTTTCGGGTGATGGAATGAATAACATTATATCTGATATCACTGTAGAAGAGTAGTGTGCTATCTCTCCAGTTCACATACTTATTAAGTTTAAACTACCTCCACAGAAACACGCAGTGGTGAAGAAGAGAAACTTTGGCCATAAATTAAACTTCTCTCCTTGTGTATTTATTGAAGAAGTAACCAAGGAAATAAATGATGCTATCAGTATTCTCTGTGATCATGGTAACCAACGTTTGTTGAGCGCTTTGTGTGTTGACTTCCGTATGACCAGCTATGATAGAGTAAGTAAATGTGAATATTATACCATGTGTACACTGATGGAAAACACTTTATGTGTGAAGGGCCGATCTCCTTGGTTTGATGGGGGAGAATCTAGAGAAAAAATGTGGGAAACAGTATGTAAAGAAAGATAGTGGCATTAGTTAAAAACTCAAAGTACATATGTATAATACAAAACTGCAATATGCAAATATAATTACCTACAATGAAGGAAAAAAAGAATACTATAACAGAAGGACCGACGAGGCATCGACAGACGTAGATAACTTACATTGTCTCTTAGATATTATAATGGGGAATCTGAAAAAAAAAAAAAATACCAGAGGGGTGCAGTGACCATGAACTAGCAAATAATTTTCTAGCATTCTATGAAAATAAAATAAAAAGTTTAACTAGGTCATTTACAAATTTTCAACATCAGATTAGTGCTACACCAGATACACAGATAAAAATAACAAGATTCAATACTGAACATAAGACTATGTCACCAGCATTCTCAAGAGATCATATAAAGCATACTGTGCGATCAATGCAATGCCAATATCTAAAGTAACTGGGGAAAGAAACATCTAGTCTAACTGATATAATTACAAGAATAGCAAATACAAACATCGATGAGTGTAAGTTTTCTAAATCTCAGAAAAGGTTCCATAGTTACACCGGTTCTGAAAACAGCTGTAAATGATCAGGAATTGCGCTTGTATAGACTGTTTTCGAATCTACCGTTATTGAAAAAAGTGCTAGAATACACAATTCTTGAACAACCAATTAGTCGGTTAAAAGAAGTAGAAGCTTTGCCATATTACCAGTCTACATATAAAAAATCATACTCTACGAAATCTGCTATCTGTTCTATTGTAAATAATAATTTGGAAATGATAAATGAATACAAATGTAGTATTTTAATATTTCTGGATCTTAGTGCTACTTCTGATACATTTGTGCATGAACTACTATTAAATGATCTACGGTCATCAGTATTGAAAATCAAAATTTTTAATACCTAGAAGACTACTTAGTTGACAGAAATTTATGAGTGCAAATTGAAAACTATTTTGATCGTATGAACTATTATACGGAAGGGTACCTCAGGGAAGTGTACTAGGCCCACTATTAATCTGTATCTAGAATATTGTTCTGTCAAAAATAGTAAAAAGGCATGGAGTAAAATTCAAATTATGTTACGACCCTAGTAAAACTCTAAATCAAATTCTTGCCATTGTTAGGGAATGCATGACCATTAAACAGCTAGAATTAAATGAAAAAAAAAAAAACTGAGTTCATTCTGGTATGAAAGAAAAAAAGCCTGAAAAACTTGAGTGATATATAAATAAAAAATAAAAATCTGCCCGCATTTACTAATAAAGTTCGGGATCTAGGCGTATCTCTTGATTTTAATTTGTCTTTCAGTACTTGAATAAATAATGTAGTAAAAACTGCTGGCTATCATCTTAGGAACATTGCATTTATAAAGAAGTACCTAGATGAACCTTCTGTAAAGACACTTGTGATAAACAGTGTTATAACCAGTATTGGCTGCTGCAACTCCATCTACTACAATTTACCAAGAGTGCAACGTAAGATTTTACAAAAAAAAAGGGCGCAGGACTGATAAAATGTGTCCCACCCCAAGAAAGGATCACTCTTACACCAACTGATTCATACTGGATACCCATGAAAGCAAGATTCAATTTTGAATTATGTATAACCCTTGTAGTTATCAGACCCGGACGTCTACAATATCTAAGTGAATTGCTACATACTATGCAGCAAACAAAACGTGTAGACACGAGAAGTGTTACAGGTGGATTCACATAACTGGAATCTATATATACGTCTACTCTAGGACCAGAAACTCTACAATGAGCTCTCACTAGACATCCGAAAGACTGGAAAGATTAAGGCTTTTAAGAGGAAAATGAAGAGTTCTCTGTTTTAATAGTGTGGATTTGACAATAAACGAGAAATATGCGTTTGTTAAATGCTGAATGTCTTGAAATGCACATGATAAAAAGACTATGTAGGTCTTGTGGAGAGTAGGGTTCCTTTTCTTTATAGGACCAGAAGAACAGACCGTAAAGTAAAATAGGTACTCTTGATTATACTTAGATTCATCTCTATATGAAAATGATAGTCAGGAAGGGTCTGGTTAGATTTTCATCAAATATACTGGGAAACTATTGTTCTGAAATCCAACTTACTTTAATGTTGACATAGGAAAAGTATCCTCAAAATGTAGGTAAAACTCTCTATAATCGAAAGTTCCGAGTTGGCTATAAAAGTCAATAATAATAATAATAATAATAATAATAATAATAATAATAATAATAATAATAATAATAATAATAATAATAATAATAATAATAATGATGACAATATTAATCATGTTTAGAAGAGGAGGAATAAGTAAAGTATGAACAAGGGAATATCTGAACAAAAGAAAAGCCAACGAATGAATAGAAATTTGATTCTGATTTGAACTCGGAAAAGGCTTTTAACATTAATTACATTTCTTCATCGTTAATGTCCGTGTCAGAGGTATTAGGCTTTATTAGCTATAAACAATAATTTTAGTCGGTGTTTCCTGGTAACAAAGAGGATTCATGACTATCTCCCTTTCAATGAAATACGCAGAGTTACACATAATAATTATATTCTCGTTTTACGCAATAGGTGGAAATATAGAAACGAAAATTATCTCTCTTAATGGTGATTAGTTCTATGTCATTTTGTTAAATTGTTTATTTGTATGGTTGGCTTAAATAATGCAAAAGGATGTGCAGAACAGGGATTTTTATCATAAATTTTTATTTTCTTAAATTCAAAGAATTCAGATTACAGCTGAACATTCTTAGCTCATTTTTAATGTATCTAATGGGAACTCCTTACAAAACCAAGGAAACAGTTAAATTTTACTGGGAGTCACATTGGTTGATGAAATATGACTCAATTGGGGATATGCTTACTGGGAATCACATTAGGTAATATAATTTAATTCAAGTGAAAATCTGTTTACTGGGAATCACATTGAGTAAAGAAATATAATGGAAGTGGAAATCTGTTACCCGGGTGTCACAGTAGATAATGAAATAAACCAAGTGAGAATCTGTTTACTGGAGGTCAAATGGCAATAGAATATGATTCAATTGAGGAACTGTTTACTGGGAACCACATTAGGTAACGAAATATAATTCAAGGAAGAATCTGTTTACCGGGGATCACAATGGGCGAAGAAGTTTAATTCAAGTGAACATATTTTTCCAGGGAGACACAGTAGATCATGAAATAAAAATCAGGTGAGAATCTATTTACTTGGAATCACATTAAGTAGTGAAAAATAATTCAAGTGAGAATCAGTTTACTAGGAGTCGGAAGGGCAATGAAATATGATTCCACTGAGGATCTGTTTACTGGGAACCACATTGGGAAATGAATATAATTCAAATGAGAATCTATTTACTGTGAATAAAAGTAGATAATGAAATATAACTCGTGTTAAAATATGTTTATTTGGGAATCATATTGGCAATGCAAAATAATTCAGGGAAGAATCTATTTAATGTGAGTCAGAAGGGCAATAGGATATGATTAAATTGAGGATATTTTTACTGAGAACGGCAATGGGGAATAAAATATAGTTAAATGGAGAATAGGTTTACTTGTAACCACATTAGGTAATAAAAAGTATTTGAAGTGAGAATCTGTTTACTGTGAGCCAAAATGACAATGAAATAAGATTCAATTGAGGATCTGTTTACTGCGAGTCACAGTAGATGCTGAAATATAATTCAAGTGAAAATCTGTTTACTGGGAATCACATTGGGTAATGAAAAAAAAATTCAAGTGATAATGTGTTTACTGGGAGTCACATAAGATAATGGAATATAAATCAAGACATAATATGTTTATATGATATAATTTAAGTAGAATTTGTTTACTGGGAAACACTTTGGGTAACGTAATATAAATCAAATGAGAATCTTTTGACTGGGATTCACAGTAGATAATAAAATATAAATCAAGTGAGAATATGTTTACTGGCAGTCAAATTGCAAAGGAATATTATTCAATTGCGGACATTTTTACTGAAAACCACATAGGATACGGGATTATAATTCAAGTGAGAATTCCTTTACTGGGAATCACATTGGCTAATTAAATATAATTCAGGAGAGAATGTGTTTACTGATAATCACACTATATATTTAAATATAATTCAAGTTAGAATTTGTTTACTGGGAGTCAAAGCAGATAAAAGAAAAATTAAGTGAAAATCTGTTTACTCGAAATCATAATGGGCAATGCAGCAAAATTCAAGGGAAAATCTGTTTACTCGAAATCATAATGGGCAATGCAGCAAAATTCAAAGGAAAATCTGTTTACAGGGAGTCGAAATGGCAATGAAATATGATTCAATTGAGGATCAGCTTACTGAGAACTACGTTGGGAAATGGAATATAACTTAATGGAGAATCTGTTCACTATAGATCAAATTCAGTGATGAAAAATAATTCAAGTGAGAATCTGTTTACTCTGAGTCAAAATAGCAATGAAATATGATTCAATTGAAGATCTGTTTACGGAGAGTTACATAAGATAATGAAATATAATTCAAATGAGAATCTGTTTACTGGAAATCTCATTGGTTAATGAAAAATAATTCCAGTGAGAATCTATTTAGTGAGAGTCTTATTAGATAATGGAATATAAATCAAATGAGAATCTGCTTATTGGGAATCACATTGGGCAATGAAATAAAATTTAAGAAGTATTTGTTTACTGGGAATCTTTCTGGATAATGAATTATAATTCAAACAAGAATCAGTTTACTGGGAGTCAAAGTAGATAATGAAATATAAATCAAGCGAAAATCGGTTTAATGAGAGTCAAATGGCAATGAAATATGGTTCAATTACCGACATTTTTACTGAGAACCATATAGGGTACTGAAATATACTTCATGTGAGAACTCGTTCACTGGGAATCATATTGGGTAATAAAATTTAATTCAGGTGAAAATCTGTTTACTACGGGTCACAGTAGATAATGAAATACATTACAAGTGGGATTTAGTTTACCGGGAACCTCATTAGATAATGGAATATAACTTAGGTGAAAATTGGTTTAATGGGAATCACATTGGTAGTTAAATATGAATTTATTGAGGATCTCTTTACTATGACTCCCAATGGATAAGGAAATATAATTAAAGATAAATTCTTTTTACTGGGAGTTTCAGTAGATAATGGAATAGAATTCAAGTAGGTGCCTGTTTACCAGAATTCGCATTCAGAAATGAAATATAATTCAAGGGAAAATTCTTTACTGGATTTCACAGTAGATAATGAAATACAATTCAAGTAAGAATTCATTTACAGGGAATCCATGGGGTAATGAAATATAATTCAAGTGAGTATCTGTGTATCAGTAATCCCATTGTGCAATGAGATATAATTCAAGTGAGGATCAGTTTACTGGGAAGCACAGTATATAAAATAATATAATTCAAGTGAGAATCTGTTTATTTGGAGTCACAGTAGAAAAAGAAATGTGATTCAAGTGAGAATCTGTTTACTGGGAGTAAAATGACAAGGAAATAGGATTCAAGTGAGAATCTGTTTATTTGGAGTCACAGTAGAAAATGAAATGTAATTCAAGTGAGAATCTGTTTACTGGGAGTAAAATGACAAGGAAATAGGATTCAAGTGAGAATCTGTTTACTTGGAACTACATTGGGTAATGCAACATAATTCAAGTGAGAATCTGTTTACTGGGGTCCCATTAGATAATGAAATACAATTCAAGTGCCAATCTATTTTTTGGGAAACAAATTAGATAATAAAATATAATTCAAATGGGAATCAGCTTGATGGAATTAGTGGGAATTAGTTTACTGTGAGTTAAAATGGTCAATGATATATAATCAAAATTACTCTAGATTCTGTCTTTTGATTCCAGAGAGCGAAAAGTATTCACAAAAGTATTGTATGATATACTTACTTTAGGTGCTAAGCCTTTTCCTTTTTCATGTTAATTTATATCCTTCAAGACTGTACATTAAGTACATATAATAGATTAAAACATTGAAAATAAATGGCTAGTATATGGAATTACACCATGGCCAAGAAAACTTTATCACCAGGAAGTTGAATGCGCCGTCATTGGTGATTCTACAATTCCTCAAATTCCTGATATTATGAATGAAAAGCTTTGATAAAGTCTAAATATGAAAATGACAAAAGTACCCAATTTTTGATGCCAGATTTGGAACGATAAGGGCCGTCATGTATCCTGCATCTTCATATTTCATTTCACCGTTTTCCTCAGCAACTCTCACTATTCCTTTTCATAAATTTGCAGCTCTGATTATACTCTTCTTTTTCTTTTCTTAATCTCTCTCATTAGTTATATTCGGTTTCATACTGATCCCTTGTTTCAAAAACATCACTGACAGTGGAAACTTCGTACCCTTTTACCAGCGGCATCTAAATATCATCATAAGTCTAAACTATTCCGGACCAATAAATAATATCACCTCAAATCACATTGTCAAGATTCATTCAGTCTCTCTCTCTCTCTCTCTCTCTCTCTCTCTCTCTCTCTCTCTCTCTCTCTCTCTCTCTCTCTGTTTGTATGTGCAAACAAAGGTTATGTCTAAAAGAACGTTTATTAAAGACTCGGTACCATAGATATATGTATAAATTACACAGGCTAAATACACTGGTTTACAAAGAAATTGAGGCAAGCACAAAATACCCGTATTTACCTAATTTGGGGGGGCTGAATTCAAATTTGAAATCCGTTTTTACTCATCACTTCTAGTTTTTTTTTTAGATATGCATAGTGTGCATTTTGTGCGTATACGGTATATAAAGGCTTATATGCATTCTGGGTTAATTCTAATATTGTGAGATTTATGGCTTATTTCTTAGTTATTATGCACTAAATGTGAGTGATTGCATTACATTATATATATGATTATATATCAAGACGGATTTTGGCAGTTAGGGCAGCAGGTCTCAATCCACACTCAGTAGTGCTCTGGCAGTCGTTGGAAGAAGTTGTCTCGCAGGTGGCGCAGGAGGTTGGTGTCCCTTAACTATCGTGTTACACATCTTTTGGGTAGCTAAATAGTAGTATTACATTTTCCAATGCACATTTTATTGCCTTGCATATTATTTAGTTTTACTTTGTTATATTTTCAGATTCTCCAATGGCTTCAAGCACGTCAAAACATCGAGGATGCCTCAACAAGGCCAATTATTTCTGCTACGTGTGTGGGGACCTCGCATCAGTTGCACAGCGTTGAACCATCACTTCCCTCCTCAAAACCACCTACTTTCACTATTTTGACTATAAAATTGGTGATCAGGACAAGTCTTGGGATCCACACATCTGTTGTAAACCATGCTACAATGGACAAACTGCATGGTTTAATGGCAAGAAAGTGGCTTTTAACTTTGCATTCCCAATGGTTTGGAGAAAGCCACGAAGCCACGCAGATGATTGCTATTTTTGTTTAACTAATATAACTGGTTTCAATGCATCTTCTAGGAAAAAGATCAAATATCCCAACCTTCCATCTGCTATGAGACCCGTTCCCCATTCAGATGATCTTCCTGTACCCACACCTCAAGTAAATAAGGATATTCTTTCCTCATCAGATGAAGACATGTCTTCGAGGGAGGATTCTGCCGGATCAACATCTTTGACTCTACGTATTCAGGAAAAAGTGGCAACGAGCCACACTGGATCACGCAAGAAGACCTGAATGATATTGCTCGTGATTTGTATCTGTCAAAACAGCAGTCAGAGCTCTTGGCTTCTCGGCTTAAACAGTGGAACCTAGTCCAGGAAGATGTAAGGATCACCAGTTTCAGGAATTGGAACAAAGACCTTGCTTCCTTTTTCGACATGGAAAACAAGTTGTCCTACTGCACAAACATAACTGGCTTGTTCACGTCTCTTGGTTTGCCACATAATCCTTCAGACTAGCGTCTTTTCATAGACTCTTCCAAGCGAAGTCTCAAGGCTGTGCTTCTGCACAACGGGAATAAATAT
>NC_090740.1:89194416-89196916 GCF_036898095.1 Palaemon carinicauda
TGTATCCAAATTGAACATGGATGACTGTTGCAAGCAATTGAAAGCTGTTACATGCAGGAGCAAATCCTGACACCTTATTTCTTGCCAAACTTGAAGATTTTGCCAGAGATCGGTATTTACTCCTGTCTGTTTCATCTATTTTTTAGTTCATATCTTTGTTTTCTAGTAACTTCCCAAAAATCTATTATTCCGATTTCGAACAAACGTTGTCATGTTGGGTATTTCTCAAGGATGAATATGTAACATTTTGGTTAAAGTTCATCAATATACGAACACAGTAGTAATGTGAATATAATCACAAGTTTAATTTTTGGTTTGTGAATAATATTACGCAACTATACTAAACCAGATTCAACAAAACTTCTTCGACATATGAGTTTTGACTTGATGGAAAATTCACTACATATTGAAGAAAATACATCCAAGAACAAGTAGGCAGTAAAGTTGAGAGCGAAATAAGACAATTTAGCTTTTGTTTGAGTAGCATTGTGCCATAACTATTGCACCAATTTTAACGAAACTTGTACATGCGGGCTATGAACTGAGGACAAATCTGGTTGATTTAAAAAAAAAAAAATCCAAATATAAGTACAGAGTTGAGTTACAGGCTAAACATGACTGCTAGACTTGGCAAAAGATTGCTCTCTAATAATTTTCCCTCCCTAGAATACAGAAGTAGCTCACTCGCGTAAAAAACCCGATTCCTTAACTATAGTAGAATGTGACTAAGAAAATTTTGTATGAGAAAGTAAATTACAATGCCTTTTTCTCCTTTCTTCTCATTACAAGTTCATAAAGCGCATGCAGACTCTTGAGGAATGATATCTAGTTACAAGGCTATTAGGATTATTTATAATTTCACTATTTTATGAAGACATTAACATAAACGAATAAGATTCTCATCCAATAGCAACAAAAAATTACTATTGAAAACTTCAATCCCTTTCCTCTACTTTTAGGTGTAAGCACAGCCTCAAAAGAATCCACTCCGGTGTGACACAATCAAGACTTCGATAACTTTCGAGATATCTCCTTTCAATTTCGTATTAGGTCTCATCATTTCTTTTGATAAGGAAAACGAACTTCCAAATAAAGATGTACGATGGATTGGCTGTCACCATCGAACGAGCCCGAAGATGGGAAAAAAAATATATATATATAGTCTAAAACCTTCTATCAAAGACTGTCATCATGCACAGTACTGGTGGAACGAGTTAAGAAAAATATATATTATTTCCAATATTTGCTTTAAATTCATGTTCGAAGGAACATATACTGTACAAGAAAAAAAAAAAGGTCATTACAAGATACGATACAAGGGAAGAGTTGCAACCTCTCTACAGTGTAGAGAAAGGGAATGGCCGATTAGTCATTAAATCATCCTCTAGCTTTATAAATTATGTTTCGCTGATATTTCCTGAAAATAGATTTCTTTCGGAATAATAATATTTTTCAGCCACGAACAAAAGTGTGGAAGAAAACCCACTGAAAATTATGACAACAGCTCTTGTGATGTTGAGATCGGGAGGGAAGAGTTGGAGAGAGAAGAGGAATCTATTGCCTTTCGAGAATTGAGAAACTTCGGAATGACTTTTATCGGTAATATCTCCCTCGTGCCGATTGAAATATAAAACAGGGACTGACTGATGGTCATTGAAACACATCCTGAAACACCGACATTTTTGAAATTCCCTATAACTGTTAATTATACAGATTGCGATCCAGTATTTTTATGGTTTATTTTGAATGAATCGCTAATTTATTCTGACTTTTGTTACTGCTTCTTTTCTTTCTGTAAGATCTGTTGACTACAAAACAAGTCCTGTAATTTAATATTCATTGTGATATTTATTATTCTAATTTTACTCATAATTTCATTGTCTTGATATGTAAAGCAACAAGCCTCAAAAGAATTTTGAGCAAATGAAAAATATCTAATGATCTTGCGTTAAAGAGCTAAAATACCCTTATTGCAGTCATTTCATATCTCATAATTAAGTACTTCTACACGGAAGGACTCTATCTCATATCGTCGTGTAAAATAGAGGTGGTGCTTGACCAATCATACGGCTTGCACAAGAAAAATTACTTATGAAAGGAATTCCCACTTGAATTTTTCATTCCAGAGTGAAGTAAACTCGATACCAAAACGTATTTGTGGCTTGATATTTCCATATGAAAATTACGAAAATGAATCATAGTTACCAAAAAACGCAGGTATTACAAAATTACCAAGCGGGTCTTATTATGGTTGTAGGTTGATTATGGTTCTAGGTGCAAAACTTGAATGGAATACGGTGAGCTGAGTTTGAATCGACTCTGTTTTGATTGCCGAATAAGCGAAGTCAGCTCTTCTTCCATAAGCACCAAGGTCCATCAACAGAGCTTTAATTTCGTGAGAACGAAAAGCTAAACTAGTTTGTTTAGCCTCAGGAAAACAAGATTGAGGAAGTTTATTATGTATATATATATATATATATATATATATATATATATTATA
>NC_090740.1:89199416-89209416 GCF_036898095.1 Palaemon carinicauda
ATCTTCAGTTAACTTTAAAGAACTTAAATTGCTCCAACAGATTTCTCTCCCAATGGGTTTTATAGCCATTAGCCTACCTCGCGTCAAATTAAATTCGCTTTTACCTACTGTCTCTACAATGCCAGAATAGGTACTTTTCCCTTAACCGGTCCCTTTTTACTCTAGCATTATTTTGACCTCACAAAAATTATTGTTACTATCCTCTTTTCGTTAAACACTTAGCTGGAATTGTAAAACAAGTGAAGAAAAAAAGTGAGATTATTAATACAAAATCTAAGCTTCTATATAGGAAAGAGTGAATATGTGAAAAAAAAATATTGTGCTTAGAATAACGAATAAACATAGATGAATCAGCCAAAAGATAAATTTATAAATAAACAAGAAGCTCAATGAATTGGGTGATTAAGGCATTATAGCATAGAGCATTGGATTATAAATTCAGATTCTTTTGAACTGATGAGGATGGGCGTTAACCGTGTTACTAGCAATTTTTCTCAGTCATTCTGACTCTACTGATCCTCGATATTTGCTTTTCCCCAACTTTAAGCTTCTGTCCAATATTTACTGCTTTTGAAGATTCTCGCAATCGTTAATAGTGGGGAAGCATTGGTTTGCTTTCACAGTCATACATAATTCCGTCAGATATTCTTTTGTGCTTTTCGGCACTTTTATCTTAAATCTTATTGGAAGATCTCATCTTTATGCTTCGAAACATACATATTATGAGGGATAGTAAAACAGCAATATAAGCGAATTATGATCTTTGTGAACCCGAATAGGATATAGAGCTATCATTAGGAATTCATGTGTACCCATGCAGAGAGTATAATCGGTGAATATCGGTGTGGTTTCCAAGCTGGACGGCTTACCATTGACCAAATATTCTCCCTCAAACAGGTCATAGAAAAATACTGGGGATATAATAAATAACATAACACACTTACTCATAGACTTCAAACAGGCAGAAGAGAGCACCCGCCGAACATTAATGTGAAATATAATGAGAGAAATCGGAATACCCTCAAAACTCATAAGGGTAACTGATGCCTGTTATAAAAATACCCTATGCTCAGTTAAATGCAGCTCAAGTTATATACTACCACTTTTCAGGTGAGTCGCGAGCTGAAACAAGTGTGCATCCTATCCCCCTTTTTCTTCAACCTGGTAATGGAAAACGCTGCAAGAAGCATAACTGCCAGGCCAAAAGCGGTTACTTTTAATAACATAAAGGTCAATTGCTTAGGCTATGCTGATGACATACATATCATAGGGGTCAACCTCAGGGAAGTGGAGAACCTAACAACACAGTTCAAAACATTGGGTTGCCAGGTGAGACTAGAGGTAAATAAAGACAAAACTAAAATCATGGAAGTAGGAAGAACACCGCAATTACAGGGAAATGTAGATCTTGCAGGCATCAGATTTAAAACAGTAGAGTCCTTTAAATATCTGGGTACTATTATGTCGCAGAACGTTGGAATGGCTGAAGAAGTTACACCAAGGATAGGAGCAGCCAACAGATGTTATTTCAGCCTTATCGACCTTTTTAAACGACGATCAATCTCCTGTAAAACCAAATTGAGAATGTATAACACAGTTATCAGAACAGTTTTGAAATATCGAAGCGTGACATGGTCTCTAACAAAACATTAGAGAAATTATTTGAAATTTTTGAGAATCGGATTCTGAGAATATAAGGGACCATCTATGACCAAAAAATTAAATGGGTGGAGAAATAAGAAATAGTACAAACTAACCAAATATATGTGATGTAATTAGATCAAAAAGACTTCAATGGTAGGACACATGGCTCGTATGGATGATGATAGAGCTCCAAAGAGGATATTCTTGGCTGAGGTTGCTGGAAAAAGACCTGTAGGGGACGGCCAAGAAAAGATGGGAGATGATGCTTATAGGAGGATGTAAGAATCTGTGTGGGATACCCGAATGAATTGTTCCATCGGGCACAGGATAGAGAAGTGTGAAGAATCCTATCACGAGCGATCATGAGTCAAAATGTGGCTTAAGAACTACCGGAGTAAGTTTGTGAGTAAGACTAATGTTATCAATACTAATTTTCAATGGAAACAAGAGTATACGATTTACTTGCATATCTCAAATACAGTGATTAGAACAAGTAATTTCATAAAATATCTATAGGCTAACATGAAATGTAATAAAATCAAAGTATTATTCGAAGGTCTGCGACCAAAATGAGGAACATTATTTGAACTAATTTGCTATAGCCTTTTTGTAACTGTAGTAAATGCTTTGAGAATATCTACTGTGTATTCGGCCACAAATTATTCATTTTACATCTACAGTATATAGAGAAAATGGGAAACCCCTGATCTAATAAATATCAAGATATACGAGACATGGCTGCTACACATCTCTCTTTAGCCTCTCCCATTCAGTGTTCGGATTATATTTTAATGAGAAAAAAGAGGGGAAACTTATGTTATGATTTTATATTTCACAAATAAGAATTTACTTTACATTTCATAAATTTCATACTTTACTCAATAATTGAATTTTCATTACTACTACCACTACAACTACTACTACTACTACTACTACTACTACTACTACTACTACTACTACTTCTTCTTCCTAGCTGGAAAAGAAGGAGGTTATAAACTAAGCGCTGATTTATTCAGCTATACCTGGGTTTCAAGGTTTCTTTATATTTGATATGTTTAATTATAGTGAGCCCCCTCACCTCATTTCATCTCTTTAGTTCCTTACTTATTGCCAATTGTTTTTTTAATTGTTTTTTTATTTTACTAAAATAAGAACATAGTGACTTTCTATTTGCAATATATCATCTTCTGTCCTTTCAACCTAAAGTAAAGTTTCTCGCTAAACAGCTTTTCAACAAACACATATTACTGATACATATCTTTTTCTCGTATACTTGTAATTCTTTAATTGTAAATCATCAGGATAGCCTTTTCCGTATACTGTAAATTGTTGATCTCTCTTCCTGCAACGATTTACTTTAATTCAAACAAGATTAATATTTCAAGCTGGGTTCAAAGCTCCCTTCGTCATCAAATCACGTCACTTTTCTTTCTTCTTCTTCTCTTTGTTTTCGGAGAGGCTTGTGAGTTAATGGCATTGCCGTACGTATATCACTGACGTCAGTTGCAACTAAACTGATCTTTATCACCTGGTGAAAAGTTAATGACGAATATTGTTCCCTTTTAAATGTTTTTCACAATATGAAAGATTGTAAATAATTTATCTGTTAGTAGATTGAAGATATTTAAGTAAACTATGAAAGCAGATATCTAAAGCCGATATCTAGAACATATAAACAAACTATTTCTCGACATTCTTGAAAGTTCTTGAAAGCAATAAACACCAAAGGAAAATATTACACCTGTTAACGGAAACTCAGAATTTATTGACAAAATACGTAAAATAAAAAAAGTACGAAAAATGCTCTATTGAAGACAAGGCGAGGCTGCTATGTCGTTTCCTTGCCTCGGATATTAAAGTGCAAGTCAAGGGTAAAACATTCCCACGCTCCGCAGGAGCTTGTGGAGTGGCCCGAGATGGTATTTCTTCATTATAAAAAAGTTGTGAACTGTGTCACGAGTTTTTCGACCCCTGAGAAAATACTGGATTACTGCACAGCATCGCCTTTGGGTTTGGCTAAGTCAATGTTATTCTTAAATTAGCAGTACATATTTGGTTTTATTCTTCACTTGCGTGTGTGATTATTTTTATTTTGCTTGTGTATCTAACATTCTTTGCCTTCCTCATTCTGTTTCTGTGTTTATGATAAAAGAGAGAGAGAGAGAGAGAGAGAGAGAGAGAGAGAGAGAGAGAGAGAGAGAGAGAGAGAGAGAGAGAGAGAGAGAGAGAGAGAGCATGTTATAAATTATTATTATTATTATTATTAATATTATTAAATGATCTTCTCACACAAAGTTGCATGATTCTATCCATTTTTGCGCATTTTAAGATCTGTGGACGATCTCATCTTTATATATAAGTTTATACAGTCTTGATTAAATTAACATACTGCTCAAACTGTTTATTACTTCTGAAAATTTCAGTTTGATAAAAGTTTTGTCTTTCTAATTCTACTGAAGATATAATTGAAAAACTACCGACTGATAAACACAAGTTCATTTTTGGTAATTTCATAGAAGAAATTATTAAAAACTCAATTTTGAAATACGCAAATAAGTTCTGTCTTGCTAATTCCAAAGAAGAGACAGCTACTTTAGATTATTGCAATTAAAAGAATTGGCCGATAAACGGTGTCAGAACTTGTATCCTCACACATCACTACAGGCCTAGAATTGTCGACCACCATATAGGAATATGTATTGCAAAACACGTTTCTCGTGGTAAAGAAATATCTTGAAGTGGCAGTTGCCAGCATCTAAAATATTCTCTTGTGAAACCCTTATGTAAATCTGCCTTCACAGTGGAATTGACATCGGTTTTGTCTTCATAGTATCATTGATATCGTATTTCTACAGCCACTGGAAAGCATATTATTTAATAATATGAGTAAACTCGAGAATACTGATATATATCCTTCTTTTCTTTCATAAAGAATATTGGACAAGATTTAGCCGGAGGATAGAAAATATGATGTGAAATCCTGAGCATTGTACCAAATTAAAGTGGCTTCTTGAAATACAACTTCTCCAGTAATCATTTCTGAAACCACAGCCACGTTGTAAACTATTAGTGGAGGAATAAAAAGAAAATGGCGTGTCTTAAACGTCCTTAAGACTGTTGCTAATTGGTTATTAGAGGACTTCATCGGCGCCAATGATCATCGATGCCAGATAACTTCAAATCAATCAAACTTAAAGGTATTTAAAAAATTTGAAGGTTCCCCATAATGGCTAGGAAAGGAAGTGACAATTCCCTAGCAGGACAATGTCCTGGAGACTGACTATACAGCATGTACAAATGATCATCTACCAAGCCGGGCCAGGCAATGGCTGTTAATGACTCAGCAGGTATATCTCTAGGCTCCCGCAAAATCCCCATCGTTACCTCACAAGAATGGTAAGGTTGCAGACATTGCAATAAACTATCCAGTTTAGGAGGATATTGAAAACTCCAATCCAACAGATCGCCAGGCAGGGACGTTCCCAATTGGCTATCACAACCCAGAGGATAAGAGTGGATGGGTGTTCATAAATGCAGTGCAGATAAAAATGTTGTTCAATGCTGATGTTTTTATTGAAATCAAGCTTAAGAATTCTAGTGAATTCCAACCGTTTTGAAAGTGATCCCAGGTAACTGAAATAATCACCAAAACGCAATCTTTCGTTACCATAATCACTATGTAGTGTACATCGTTATAGTTGTTAGCGTTAATCACCTCATTGGAACCGATATACGATGTTATTATTCTGAGAGAGAGAGAGAGAGAGAGAGAGAGAGAGAGAGAGGAGAGAGAGAGAGAGAGAGAGAGAGAGAGAGAGAGAATTAAGTACATGAAAAGTTCGGTCACAAAATATATAGCGGTCATTAGCAATTAGATTTATACTTCTCCCGTTATAATAATAGGAAAAATGGAAATATAGTGCTAGCGAACTTAACCGTATGAAATAAAGTGGCTACATATGACACAGAATAAACAGAGTAAGGAAAGTATTTAAAGAAGAAGAAGAAGAAGAAGAAAAAAAAAAACCTGTGAATAGCTTTCGATTTTTTATGGATAAAACATTATGGAGGGATTGATTTGTTTAAGATCGCCTTTTAATAGTGAGGTAAGAGCATTTGATTTTTATGAAAGGGAAATGGTTGAAGGTGTTAGGTTTACATTTCCTTACAACTGACCGTAAATTTGAGGAATTTAAAATTTAATCTCATCATTTGCAGTTTAATATCTTTGTTTTCTAACTAAACAACCACCGTACACACCATAAAAACTGTTGCATCTAGCTATGAGGTTGGTCGGATTTAACATCATGGAAACAAATTGTTAACATATATTACTTTTTCTCAATTGCCCTTGCACTTGATTTTATTTGAAATAAATAATTTCTTCTTTAACCAATGTACTTTTAATATCATAAGTGAAAACGAGAAAACTTCCCTGCCTCTAGAGTGTTCTTTGGATTGATTAAAAACACATATGATCAGCATCTACGCCAAATCCCTACCTAAACTAGTCAAAGGCTGCTGCTGGCTGTGCAACTAGACCCATAAGCACACCCAACCCCCTACCCATAGCTCGATACCGGAGTAAGGGTGAGGACACTAATGGAAACCATCTTGCTATGAGTTTGAAACAAACCTAGGAACAACAAATCGCAAATCACTGATGTTATAACCAGGCTTGAACAACTTTAAAGTATATAAAATTCAAGAATATGTTAGAATGACTATGACATTTGATTTATTACATAGGGGTGGTAGAGATGATACTGAGTGAGACACTTTCCACGACTTGCTACTAATCATCCTAAAGCTTGGATTTATATTATGACTGCAATGATTTTACTCAAGAAGGAATTTTGTACCTAGATAACAGATTCAAATAGAATAAGAATAAGCATTACATCTGCTGGAAGACAAGTCCAGATACACTAATTTTGATATCCTAATCTCATCTTGAAAATATATTTCCCTCTTTTAAGTACTTTTTGTATAATCTTCTGGTCCAATCATCATTTTCATTGGCCGCTGTGGACGACACTAACATTGGAGACGTTGCTATTGTCATGAATTTGTTATATTAATTAAGAGAGAGAGAGAGAGAGAGGAGAGAGAGAGAGAGAGAGAGAGAGAGAGAGAGAGAGAGAGAGAGAGAGACGAGTTATAATGATTTCGTGAACGCGTACATTAAAAGAGACACACATTAGTAGAGAGAGGTAAGCTGAGGTGTTATGATGTTAATATGATATTTCTTGTAAATCAAGAAGTTTGAATAAAAAACAATCAGCCAAGGCATAAAGGACTTTGGGCGTAAGACAATATAACCACAGTAGTATCAGGAGACGAACCAATCGCTAAAAGCCAAGGCACCCAGGGCCTTTCTGACAAAAATCAAAATTATATAGTCGGATCACATTATCTGCCACTATTTTGAGAAAAGTCACCATACTGAACAACGTCCTAAAATTCCATCCTATAAAGGTAGGATGATTGGAGTGCTAAGCCAGTCCATGCCAGTCGAGTCCTGCAGTTAAGTAGCAGGAAGATCTGTCCAACCTTATAGGCACCCTCCCCCGGTGTTAAGTATTCGCCTACCACATCTGTCACTAGCAATGGACAGTCCCACAACATACAAAAGCTCCATTGACTAGAAGAGAGAGAGAGCAGACAACAGAGACCAGGCACACTAAGCGAAGATAGAGAACAGCTTTGGACCTTTAGTGAGGAAGAAAGTCTACGAGTTCTCATTCCACAATGATTAAATCTATTTTTTTTTATCTATGCTTATGGGCCCAGGGAACTTTTGATTATTGAATATCAAGCACATTATTTCATCCAACTAAATAATGAAACTATACGGTGATATCCATGCCCCACAATACCTAAGAATTTGCTTTATTTTGTCTACTAAGATTTAACTCGGATTTTGTGAACAAGATAAAAACTCTAATTCATGAATAACTCTAGGAGCTTCAATTCAAAATTGATTATACGAAGCTTCCCACAATTTGATGGAGAGAGTCTAAACCATTAGATGTATGCGACTAGAGCCACGGTCCTATATTATAGTATCATTCCATGCAACTCTTTAGAAATGTTTATGAAAAATAATGCATCGTTGTTAGGTATATTACCTTACATGCCTTACAAAGTAAATTTAAATCTAGCGTCATCAGATTGCGACACACCTTATACTTAATTAACTAAGAGTAATGGTAGCCTATTGAAAACATTCCTGCCTGGAGATCTGCTGGACTGGGGCTGAGAAATGCTCAAGCTCGATAGTTTCTTGTAGTGCCTGTAACCTCACCATAATTGTGAGGTAAGGGTCGTTTGTTTTGGGAACTTATAATAAGTGTATCTGCTTTTGTTATCAGCAGCTATTGAGGGGGCACTAGCACTGATCAAAGGTATATATGGTCAGACTCTCTAAGGCATTGTCCGGCTAGGACATTATCATTGTCCGTTGTCTCTGCTATTCATGAGTGGCCTTTAAACCATAAACCTTTAAAGATAGACCTTGCACTATACTCATTTTTTTTTTTATTGAGGCACATTTGCACTGAGTCGCAGGGGTGCCCTTTTAGCTCGGAAAGTTTTCCTGCTGGCTGATTGGTTGGACAAAATAATTCCATCCAATCAGGTAGTAAGAAATTTTTCTGACCTGAAAGGGCGTCACTGTGATTCATTACAGGTACGTCTCATCCAAAAAATAATTTGTTTGGTGTCCTAGCCATGCTTTAATTAGAGTTCTCCCATGGTTTCTTCCGTACAGTATGTCACGCATGACACATAAAAGAATATGATATAAAGCTTTTCTTGCAATGGCCCATCTAGAAAGATCATAGAGGCAGGGAATGTTTTCCATCTAAATCCAATGTGAAATTGTACAAATGGGTATCATTATCATAAGTCGTCTTCATTATAGTCTAATATAGGTGGTCCCATATATGACCTCATAGCCTTTTTGAACTGCCAGATATCCGTAGCATTTGAATATATAGACAATTGGTGATTATGATTTTCTCCCAGAGTTGCTGAATGATTGAGCTAGACCATATTTGAAGATATATAGCAGAAATGCAGATGACTTTTGATTACAAGAGGTGGATTGTATAATTTTACTTAATTGTTACTTTAAAGTCCTATGGTTATACCGAAGCTAAAATTGGATATTTCTCATGTGGGTAAGTTATTCTTTGGTAATTATATTTATATGTGTGTTATATATGCTCATGAAATATTAAGTTTTAATGAAAATAGATTATATGTACTGTACAGAACAATTATTTCCTTTGGTTTGGTTTTGCTTCCACCAAAACAACTGATATTGATTTCTATTTTTATTTTTATCTAATCGTCTGTATATCATTTGGAAACCATCCCTTAATTTGAATTCCTTCAAGGCTAAATTAACATTCAAAAGGAACACTAATATAATCAAACATATCTTTGATGATGTTAAGATGATTCTAGTGCCGATCCCACTAACTACATAGCCCTTATATGATAAACAACAAGTGTCTGACTGTATATATATATACATATATATATATATATATATATATATATATATATATATATTATATATATATATATATATATATATATATGTATATATATATATTATATATATATATATATATATATATATATATATATATATTTATATGTATATATATATAAATTATATATATATATATATATATATATATATATATATATATATATATATATATATATATATATATATATATATATATATATATATATATATATATATATATATATATATATATATAGTATATATATATATATATATATATATATATATATATATATATATATATATATATTATATATATATATATATATATATATATATATATATATATATATATAATACAAACACACACACACACACACACACACACACATATATATATATATATATATATATATATATATATATATATATATATATATATATATATATATATATATATATATATATATATATATATATATATGTTTATATAAGTATATATATATATGCAGAAGAACCACAGGGAAAATGAAAATACGAAATATACGCTTAAGTCCTAACTAGTTTCGTGATACTTCTTCAGAGGACTGATTTATTGAGAGAGGTTTCTTTACATTTTATAGGGAAAGCAAACGTACGAACATACATATGGAGATTTAGAGAACAATGATACTCCCTTACCAGCTACCTGGGCTTGGGTCAGGTGTTAAGTGGGCGGAGTCCCCAAGCTTATTAGACACCTGCCAAAAAGAGTCATTTCTATTGGCGGGTAAATTCTTGTTTTTCAGTACAGTTTATTAATATGGAAACACG
>NC_090740.1:89219416-89231916 GCF_036898095.1 Palaemon carinicauda
TGCAATTATGGGTATAGTAGTCCTTTCTATATGATATCTAGATTCACCCCTTTTCTTATTTCTTGCCCTTACAGTCATTTCTTTATCATCAAATTTCCTTCATCAAAGTTCTCATAGTTCTCCCTATTTACTTGTTTTGTTTTATACCTTACAATTTTCTTTCCAATCTGTTTACGATTCTTAGGGGGAGTTACATTTCCTATCCTTGCTTCGTATAAAAAGTTCCATTTTCCAAATTTTACCTACTAAACTATCCTTTCAGAACAGCTGTAGGAAACTCATTACATGTGCACATTTCCTGAACAATACTTTAAACAGATTACTTTGCCTAGTATCTTATTTTCTACAGTTTTTAACCGGCATGTCCAACGTTATTTTCCTATCTCATTTACCAGTTTTCTATATTCTTCCAGTTATGGTATTCACGGACCAGCTATGTAAAGCATTGGATAGTAATCTATTTTTCCTGAATTGAATATATATCTTTTTGGCTATTGCAATCAACCGGACTTAGTCTGTTATCTCCATTTTTCATATCGAATGCGGGAAACGACGTGTGTAGCTTTTTACATTTAGGAAAAGACTTTTTTTTTTTTTTTTTTTTTTTGCATCCATCATTCTGTTATATAAAAGTAAAGCTTTTTATCCAAAATTCCCTGAAATGAAAAAGAAGTCAAATTGACGCATCACTCATTTAGCTCAAAAGTAGTAATGAAATTTGAAACTCTCTGGAAATGGAAAGCTGAATAACACTTCAAAAGAAGTAACTGAATAAACAAAATATTAGAAATAACAAAGAAAACGTTTTATTGGTTTCCAGAAAAAATAGACAAAATAGTTTATTTACATGGGTAAAAAAAATATATATATAAACTTACATGGCAATTCACTTCAGCCAGCATTTAAATATAGCACCAAAAAAAATTAATTCTTTGTGTGAGGCTATACGCATCTCTACAGCAAAGGATTATGATTATCTCATGCTAAATAAAAAGGTTATATGTACATGTAATTGTAGAGCAGACAAAAAAAAAACAAAGGAATAGTCACGTAAGATTAATATTGAAAGAGGATGACCATTAAAGTTAGAATTCGTCATGCAGGATATTAAATGGAATTAATTCTAGTAAAGATCATTCGCAGTGAGGCTGATGGTTATACATTCTCGACTCCCGAGAATTAATATTACAGAAACATATCTACCCTATACCACTGTGGTCATTGTACGAACGATGAACATAGAACTAAAATGTTAACGTTTTTATGAACGAAGAGCAAAGCCATAGTGTTGTGAGACTATCAGTCAGAAAATATATAATTGAGCTTTGCATTTCAAAAAAGGCTATGATCCAAACAATAACTGAAACAAAAAAGAGAAATCATAATCTAAATAATATTCTATCAGAATTATGTCCATCATGTACAGATTTCCGAGTAAGGAGTTTTTTTTTTTCCTTTTTAGAGGAAATAAAAGCCATGTTATAGTGACAAAGGGTTCTTGTAATGTTACATAAAGGGTTCATACTTTCCGAGAAGAATTTGAAAATCGGTAGTGTTCAAAACTTGTTTTTTTAATAACAAAATACAAATGCCTATTTACAAGATAAAAACAATGTTACTTAAGCCAGCTTTGATAAAGGTTACAAGTGGATCAGGTAATGCACTATACACGTTGCCGAGTCAAGACGTGTTCAACGGTGCTCTATTGAATTCTTGTCTTAAACTGTGTTTTAGCTTATATTTCTTGTTTGTGAAATCTTTGAAAATTATTACTTAATCTCATAGAGAGACTAAAATGAGAACTAAAAGTACATCATGGCTGGTTGCCCCCTCTGTGGATCTGCGGGGAGACTTAAAATGGTGAATACGATGTGAATGTAAAAGGTTCTACCACATCCTGAAATTGATTTGACTATTCGGCGTAGATGAAGCCAAAATAGACAAGAAAATTATATCGAGAATTGAGGAGAAATTGAAACATGGAGACCTTGATATAGATGAACGTGAAGAGTTGGAAAACCAACTTGAAGAGCCTACTCCGGATGCAGCAAATTCCACACACACCAGTGACCTTACTAGAGAAATTTATAATCTAGCGACGAATACTGAATCAATTAAGTGAACAGTCAAATACAGAGGGAACAAAAACAAGAGAAAATGACATATGCTGACAAAGTTAAGAGGAAAAATCTACTGTAAACTAATCGAATGAGGTCTCAACTAAAATCACTGAGAGAAAAAAAATGGGCCAAACAAGACATTCCAACTCTTCTTACGAGCTCAACTTCAAATGAGAATGTTGCTGTAAACTTTTTTGACGTAAAGGTCAGACAGGAATCAGCAAACAAGATTCAAACCACGGTTGCTGACACCGGAACGAGAAAAATTGGAAAACTAAACTTAAAATAAGGATATGCAAAACATGTAACGATGAAGGTGAAGTAGAAATTGTTTTGATATAACGGAATCGTTGCCACGACCGTATTCAACACAGAGAAGAGAAGATAATTCTGGTATTCAAGAAAGGTGCTGCCGGTGGGAGTATCCACTACTTGTTGAAATGTGATCCTGAAGCTCGGGAGGCTGTTTATGATAATGGCGACAAAGTTATGTTGCGATGGGGTACTTGTAATATTCGTGTTAGGTACCATGTGATCAACTGCAACCACTGTCAGAGGTATGAACATTTAAAAAAAGAATGCAAGCTTAAGACTGATGATGAAGTCTGCGGGAATCTTTTTCTATTAGCATGCTTTCTTCCCATTCGTAGGGGGTAACGCGGTTACCTTCTTATGAAGGACTGCTTTGGCTTATGGGGTGGACCGTAGACTTGACCGGCTGTCCTGCCTGACGTTGCCTAGACCCCAGTGCTGGAAATGTTCAGAAAAAATATTCCACCAAAGAATGTGATTTGCAACGGGGAAAGTATTCCAACTGCACTAAATTAAACAAAAAAAAAATAACCACACATTGAATTCAAGAAATATCAATGCTTATGATTTGTAATTGAAAAGACCAGCAAAAAATATTGACTATGGATACGACGGATGTCATATACAATCTCTTAGTAAAAAACTATTAAAATTCCAGAATTGACAAATGAGAAATATCTGTACATACTAGCATCCTCTGAAACTTTGTTAAATAACTTCGACAATTCTAAGATCTTTGAAATGACCCCATCCCACATGCTTTTTTTCTTATTCTGACAGAGGTCAGGTGTGTGGGGGAGGGGTGGTTACTCAAATCTCTATATTTAAAAAAGAACTAGTGTAACAATCTTTGATTATATAGAAATAAACTTTATGGACAAACACAGAAACCAAAAATATCCATTGTTATAGTTTACAAACCTTAAAAAACAAATGCCCATATCTTCTTTGAAGAATTCAGTGCACTTGTTAGGATAATTGTCACGCAAATAAAAATATATATAAATAAATGAAAAAATAAATAAATAAACAAATAAATAAAAAATATTTATTTGTGGAGTCTTCAATCATTGGATTCATGACTCATAAAATCCTAATGCTTCCGCATTTAGTGTGTTATTGTAATCATTTTTATTGGTCAATAATATTGACTGCGCAACTACTTTGATTTGGAATACGTTGGACTTAGTTTCGGGTGATGGAATGAATAACATTATATCTGATATCACTGTAGAAGAGTAGTGTGCTATCTCTCCAGTTCACATACTTATTACGTTTAAACTACCTCCACAGAAACACGCAGTTGTGAAGAAAAGAAACTATGGGTATAAATTAAACTTCTCTCCTTGTGTATTTATTGAAGAAGTAACCAAGGAAATAAATGATGCTATCAGTATTCTCTGTGATCATGGTAACCAACGTTTGTTGAGCGCTTTGTGTGTTGACTTCCGTATGACCAGATATGATAGAGTAAGTAAATGTGAATATGATACCATGTGTACACTGATGGAAAAAACTTTATGTGTGAAGGGCCAATCTCCTTGGTTTGATGGGGGAGAATCTAGAGAAAAAAGGTGGGAAACAGTATGTAAAGAAAGATAGTGGCATTAGTTAAAAACTCAAAGTACATATGTATAATACAAAACTGCAATATGCAAATATAATTACCTACAATGAAGGAAAAAAAGAATAATATAACAGAAGGACCGACGAGGCATCGACAGACGTAGATAACTTACATTGTCTCCTAGATATTATAATGGGGAATCTGAAAAAAAGAAAAAAAAAATACCAGAGGGGTGCAGTGACCATGAACTAGCAAATAATTTTCTAGCATTCTATGAAAATAAAATAAAAAGTTTAACTAGGTCATTTACAAATTTTCAACATCAGATTAGTGCTACACCAGATACACAGATAAAAATAACAAGATTCAATACTGAACATAAGACTATGTCACCAGCATTCTCAAGAGATCATATAAAGCATACTGTGCGATCAATGCCATGCCAATATCTAAAGTAACTGGGGAAAGAAACATCTAGTCTAACTGATATAATTACAAGAATAGCAAATACAAACATCGATGAGTGTAAGTTTTCTAAATCTAAGAAAAAGTTCCATAGTTACACCGGTTCTGAAAACAGCTGTAAATGATCAGGAATTGCGCTTGTATAGACTGTTTTTGAATCTACCGTTATTGAAAAAAGTGCTAGAATACACAATTCTTGAACAACCAATTAGTCGGTTAAAAGAAGTAGAAGCTTTGCCATATTACCAGTCTACATATAAAAAATCATACTCTACGAAATCTGCTATCTGTTCTATTGTAAATAATAATTTGGAAATGATAAATGAATACAAATGTAGTATTTTAATATTTCTGGATCTTAGTGCTACTTCTGATACATTTGTGCATGAACTACTATTAAATGATCTACGGTCATCAGTATTGAAAATAAAATTTTTTAATACCTAGAAGACTACTTAGTTGACAGAAATTTCTGAGTGCAAATTGAAAACTATTTTGATCCTATGAACTATTATACGGAAGGGTACCTCAGGGAAGTGTACTAGGCCCACTATTAATCTGTATCTAGAATATTGTTCTGTCAAAAATAGTAAAAAGGCATGGAGTAAAATTCAAATTATGTTACGACCCTAGTAAAACTCTAAATCAAATTCTTGCCATTGTTAGGGAATGCATGACCATTAAACAGCTAGAATTAAATGAAAAAAAAAAAATGAGTTCATTCTGGTATGAAAGAAAAAAAGCCTGAAGAACTTGAGTGATATATAAATAAAAAATAAAAATCTGCCCGCATTTACTAATAAAGTTCAGGATCTAGGCGTATCTCTTGATTTTAATTTGTCTTTCAGTACTTGAATAAATAATGTAGTAAAAACTGCTGGCTATCATCTTAGGAACATTGCATTTATAATGAAGTACCTAGATGAACCTTCTGTAAAGACACTTGTGATAAACTGTTATAACCAGTATTGGCTGCTGCAACTCCATCTACTACAATTTACCAAGAGTGCAACGTAAGATTTTACAAAAAAAAAGGCGCAGGACTGATAAAATGTGTCCCACCCCAAGAAAGGATCACTCTTACACCAACTGATTCATACTGGATACCCATGAAAGCAAGATTAAATTTTGAATTATGTATAACCCTTGGAGTTATCAGACCCGGACGTCTACAATATCTACGTGAATTGCTACATACTATGCAGCCAACAAAACGTGTAGACACGAGAAGTGTTACAGGTGGATTCACATAACTAGAATCTATATATATATGTCTACTCTAGGACCAGAAACTCTACAATAAGCTCTCACTAGACATCCGAAAGTCTGGAAAGATTAAGGCTTTTAAGAGGAAAATGAAGAGTTCTCTGTTTTAATAGTGTGGATTTGACAATAAACGAGAAATATGCGTTTGTTAAATGCTGAATGTCTTAAAATGCACATGATAAAAGGACTGTGTAGGTCTTGTGGAGAGTAGGGTTCCTCTTCTTTATAGGACCAGAAGAACAGACCGTAAAGTAAAATAGGTACTCTTGATTATACTTAGATTCATCTCTATATGAAAATGATAGTCAGGAAGGGTCTGGTTAGATTTTCATCAAATATACTGGGAAACTATTGTTCTGAAATCCAACTTACTTCAATGTTGACATAGGAAAAGTATCCTCAAAATGTAGGTAAAACTCTCTATAATCGAAAGTTCCGAGTTGGCTATAAAAGTCAATAATAATAATAATAATAATAATAATAATAATAATAATAATAATAATAATAATAATAATAATAATAATAATGATGATGATGACAATATTAATCATGTTTAGAAGAGGAGGAATAAGTAAAGTATGAACAAGGGCATATCTGAACAAAAGAAAAGCCAACGAATGCATAGAAATTTGATTCTGATCTGAATTCGGAAAAGGCTTTTAGCATTAATTGCTTTTCTTCATCGTTAATGTCCGTGTCAGAGGTATTAGGCTTTATTAGCTATAAACAATAATTTTAGTCGGTGTTTCCTGGTAATAAAGAGGATTCATGACTATCTCCCTTTCAATGAAATACGCAGAGTTACACATAATAATTATATTCTCGTTTTACGCAATAGGTGGAAATATAGAAACGAAAATTATCTCTCTTAATGGTGATTAGTTCTATGTCATTTTGTTAAATTGTTTATTTGTATGGTTGGCTTAAATAATGCAAAAGGATGTGCAGAACAGGGATTTTTATCATAAATTTTTATTTTCTTAAATTCAAAGAATTCAGATTACAGCTGAACATTCTTAGCTCATTTTTAATGTATCTAATGGGAACTCCTTACAAAACCAAGGAAACAGTTAAATTTTACTGGGAGTCACATTGGTTGATGAAATATGACTCAATTGGGGATATGCTTACTGGGAATCACATTAGGTAATATGATTTAATTCAAGTGAAAATCTGTTTACTGGGAATCACATTGAGTAATGAAATATAATGGAAGTGGAAATCTGTTACCCGGGTGTCACAGTAGATAATGAAATAAACCAAGTGAGAATCTGTTTACTGGAGGTCAAATGGCAATAGAATATGATTCAATTGAGGAACTGTTTACTGGGAACCACATTAGGTAACGAAATATAATTCAAGGAAGAATCTGTTTACCGGGGATCACATTGGGCGAAGAAGTTTAATTCAAGTGAACATATTTTTCCAGGGAGACACAGTAGATCATGAAATAAAAATCAGGTGAGAATCTATTTACTTGGAATCACATTAAGTGGTGAAAAATAATTCAAGTGAGAATCAGTTTACTAGGAGTCGGAAGGGCAATGAAATATGATTCCACTGAGGATCTGTTTACTGGGAACCACATTGGGAAATGAATATAATTCAAATGAGAATCTATTTACTGTGAATAAAAGTAGATAATGAAATATAACTCGTGTTAAAATATGTTTATTTGGGAATCATATTGGCAATGCAAAATAATTCAGGGAAGAATCTATTTAATGGGAGTCAGAAGGGCAATAGGATATGATTAAATTGAGGATATTTTTACTGAGAACGGCAATGGGGAATAAAATATAGTTAAATGGAGAATATGTTTACTTATAACCACATTAGGTAATAAAAAGTATTTGAAGTGAGAATCTGTTTACTGTGAGCCAAAATGACAATGAAATAAGATTCAATTGAGGATCTGTTTACTGCGAGTCACAGTAGATGCTGAAATATAATTCAAGTGAAAATCTGTTTACTGGGAATCACATTGGGTAATGAAAAAAAAATTCAAGTGATAATGTGTTTACTGGGAGTCACATAAGATAATGGAATATAAATCAGGACATAATATGTTTATATGATATAATTTAAGTAGAATTTGTTTACTGGGAAACACTTTGGGTAACGTAATATAAATCAAATGAGAATCTTTTGACTGGGATTCACAGTAGATAATAAAATATAAATCAAGTGAGAATATGTTTACTGGCAGTCAAATTGCAGAGGAATATTATTCAATTGCGGACATTTTTACTGAAAACCACATAGGATACGGGATTATAATTCAAGTGAGAATTCCTTTACTGGGAATCACATTGGCTAATTAAATATAATTCAGGAGAGAATGTGTTTACTGATAATCACACTGTACATTTAAATATAATTCAAGTTAGAATTTGTTTACTGGGAGTCAAAGCAGATAAAAGAAAAATTAAGTGAAAATCTGTTTACTCGAAATCATAATGGGCAATGCAGCAAAATTCAAGGGAAAATCTGTTTACTCGAAATCATAATGGGCAATGCAGCAAAATTCAAAGGAAAATCTGTTTACAGGGAGTCGAAATGGCAATGAAATATGATTCAATTGAGGATCAGCTTACTGAGAACTACGTTGGGAAATGGAATATAACTAAATGGAGAATCTGTTCACTAAAGATCAAATTCAGTGATGAAAAATAATTCAAGTGAGAATCTGTTTACTCTGAGTCAAAATAGCAATGAAATATGATTCAATTGAAGATCTGTTTACGGAGAGTTACATAAGATAATGAAATATAATTCAAATGAGAATCTGTTTACTGGAAATCTCATTGGTTGATGAAAAATAATTCAAGTGAGAATCTATTTAGTGAGAGTCTTATTAGATAATGGAATATAAATCAAATGAGAATCTGCTTATTGGGAATCACATTGGGCAATGAAATAAAATTTAAGAAGTATTTGTTTACTGGGAATCTTTCTGGATAATGAATTATAATTCAAACAAGAATCAGTTTACTGGGAGTCAAAGTAGATAATGAAATATAAATCAAGCGAAAATCGGTTTAATGAGAGTCAAATGGCAATGAAATATGGTTCAATTACCGACATTTTTACTGAGAACCATATAGGGTACTGAAATATACTTCATGTGAGAACTCGTTCACTGGGAATCATATTGGGTAATAAAATTTAATTCAGGTGAAAATCTGTTTACTACGGGTCACAGTAGATAATGAAATACATTACAAGTGGGATTTAGTTTACCGGGAACCTCATTAGATAATGGAATATAACTTAGGTGAAAATTGGTTTAATGGGAATCACATTGGTAGTTAAATATGAATTTATTGAGGATCTCTTTACTATGACTCCCAATGGATAAGGAAATATAATTAAAGATAAATTCTTTTTACTGGGAGTTTCAGTAGATAATGGAATAGAATTCAAGTAGGTGCCTGTTTACCAGAATTCGCATTCAGAAATGAAATATAATTCAATTGAAAATTCTTTACTGGATTTCACAGTAGATAATGAAATATAATTCAAGTAAGAATTCATTTACAGGGAATCCATGGGGTAATGAAATATAATTCAAGTGAGTATCTGTGTATCAGTAATCCCATTGTGCAATGAGATATAATTCAAGTGAGGATCAGTTTACTGGGAAGCACAGTATATAAAATAATATAATTCAAGTGAGAATCTGTTTATTTGGAGTCACAGTAGAAAAAGAAATGTAATTCAAGTGAGAATCTGTTTACTGGGAGTAAAATGACAAGGAAATAGGATTCAAGTGAGAATCTGTTTATTTGGAGTCACAGTAGAAAATGAAATGTAATTCAAGTGAGAATCTGTTTACTGGGAGTAAAATGACAAGGAAATAGGATTCAAGTGAGAATCTGTTTACTTGGAACTACATTGGGTAATGCAACATAATTCAAGTGAGAATCTGTTTACTGGGGTCACATTAGATAATGAAATACAATTCAAGTGCCAATCTATTTTCTGGGAAACAAATTAGATAATAAAATATAATTCAAATGGGAATCAGCTTGATGGAATTAGTGGGAATTAGTTTACTGTGAGTTAAAATGGTCAATGATATATAATCAAAATTACTCTAGATTCTGTCTTTTGATTCCAGAGAGCGAAAAGTATTCACAAAAGTATTGTATGAAATACTTACTTTAAGTGCTAAGCCTTTTCCTTTTTCATGTTAATTTATATCCTTCAAGACTGTACATTAAGTACATATAATAGATTAAAACTCCTGATATTATGAATGAAAAGCTTTGATAAAGTCTAAATATGAGAATGACAAAAGTACCCAATTTTTGATGCCAGATTTGGAACGATAAGGGCCGTCATGTATCCTGCATCTTCATATTTCATTTCACCGTTTTCATCAGCAACTGTCACTATTCCTTTTCATAAATTTGCAGCTCTGACTATACTCTTCATTTTCTTTTCTTAATCTCTCTCATTAGTTATATTCGGTTTCATACTGATCCCTTGTTTCAAAAACATCACTGACCGTGGAAACTTCGTACCCTTTTACCAGCGGCATCTAAATATCATCATAAGTCTAAACTATTCCGGACCAATAAATAATATCACCTCAAATCACATTGTCAAGATTCATTCAGTCTCTCTCTCTCTCTCTCTCTCTCTCTCTCTCTCTCTCTCTCTCTCTCTCTCTCTCTCTCTCTCTCTCTGTTTGTATGTGCAAACAAAGGTTATGTCTAAAAGAACGTTTATTAAAGACTCAGTACCATAGATATAACAAGCTATGTATAAATTACACAGGCTAAATACACTGATTTACAAAGAAATTGAGGCAAGCACAAAATACCCGTATTTACCTAATTTGGGGGTGCTGAATTCAAATTTGAAATCCGTTTTTACTCATCACTTCTAGTTTTTTTTTTAGATATGCATAGTGTGCATTTTGTGCGTATACGGTATATAAAGGCTTATATGCATTCTGGGTTAATTCTAATATTGTGAGACTTATGGCTTATTTCTTAGTTATTATGCACTAAATGTGAGTGATTGAATTACATTAAATATATATGATTATATATCAAGACGGATTTTGGCAGTTAGGGCAGCAGGTCTCAATCCACACTCAGTAGTGCTCTGGCAGTCGTTGGAAGAAGTTGTCTCGCAGGTGGCGCAGGAGGTTGGTGTCCCTTAACTATCGTGTTACACATCTTTTGGGTAGCTAAATAGTAGTATTACATTTTCCAATGCACATTTTATTGCCTTGCATATTATTTAGTTTTACTTTGTTATATTTTCAGATTCTCCAATGGCTTCAAGCACGTCAAAACATCGAGGATGCCTCAACAAGGCCAATTATTTCTGCTACGTGTGTGGGGACCTCGCATCAGTTGCACAGCGTCGAACCATCACTTCCCTCCTCAAAACCACCTACTTTCACTATTTTGACTATAAAATTGGTGATCAGGACAAGTCTTGGGATCCACACATCTGTTGTAAACCCTGCTACAATGGACAAACTGCATGGTTTAATGGCAAGAAAGTGGCTTTTAACTTTGCATTCCCAATGGTTTGGAGAGAGCCACGAAGCCACGCAGATGATTGCTATTTTTGTTTAACTAATATAACTGGTTTCAATGCATCTTCTAGGAAAAAGATCAAATATCCCAACCTTCCATCTGCTATGAGACCCGTTCCCCATTCAGATGATCTTCCTGTACCCACACCTCAAGTAAATAAGGATATTCTTTCCTCATCAGATGAAGACATGTCTTCGAGGGAGGATTCTGCCGGATCAACATCTTTGACTCTACGTATTCAGGAAAAAGTGGCAACGAGCCATACTGGATCACGCAAGAAGACCTGAATGATATTGCTCGTGATTTGTATCTGTCAAAACAGCAGTCAGAGCTCTTGGCTTCTCGGCTTAAACAGTGGAACCTAGTCCAGGAAGATGTAAGGATCACCAGTTTCAGGAATTGGAACAAAGACCTTGCTTCCTTTTTCGACATGGAAAACAAGTTGTCCTACTGCACAAACATAACTGGCTTGTTCACGTCTCTTGGTTTGCCACATAATCCTTCAGACTAGCGTCTTTTCATAGACTCTTCCAAGCGAAGTCTCAAGGCTGTGCTTCTGCACAACGGGAATAAATATCCCAGCATTCCCATTGCACACTCTGTCCATCTAAAGGAGTCCTATGACAATATGGAACTTACTTTAGAAGCTATTAATTACAGCGAGTACCAATGGAGTCTGTGTGGGGACCTCAAGGTCGTTGGTCTTCTTATGGGTATGCAAGCGGGCTTCACAAAGTACTGTTGTTTTCTTTGTCTCTTGGATAGTCGAGCTGTATCCCAGCATTACAAGCAGAAAGAGTTGGGTCTAGAATCACTTTTGTTCCTGGCGAACACAACGTCAAGGGGAATCCTCTGGTGGACATGAATAAGGTCTTCCTCCTCTTCACATCTTGGTTTGACATCAAAAATGGTGCTGCCTTCCAACACTTGTCTACCGTGTTCCCAGATGTTAGTGCTGCTAAGCTCAAAGAGGGCATCTTTGTCGACCTCAGATCCGAGAAGTGCAGAGGGATACTGATTTTGAGGAGCTTCTTAACTTAAAGGAACTGAGAGCATGTGAAGCCTTCAAGTCTGTCTGTAGTGGCTTCCTTGGTAACACACGCGTACCAGATTACCAAGCCTGTATTGAAAAGTTGCTAAAGTCTTACGAGGATATGGGGTGCCGAATGTCACTCAAGATTCATTTTCTCCATTCCCACCTCAACTTCT
>NC_090740.1:89241916-89244416 GCF_036898095.1 Palaemon carinicauda
AGCGTCCGACATGTATCCAAATTGAACATGGATGACTGTTGCAAGCAATTGAAAGCTGTTACATGCAGGAGCAAATCCTGACACCTTATTTCTTGCCAAACTTGAAGATTTTGCCAGAGATCGGTATTTACTCCTGTCTGTTTCATCTATTTTTTAGTTCATATCTTTGTTTTCTAGTAACTTCCCAAAAATCTATTGTTCCGATTTCGAACAAACGTTGTCATGTTGGGTATTTCTCAAGGATGAATATGTAACATTTTGGTTAAAGTACATCAATATACGAACACAGTAGTAATGTGAATATAATCATAAGTTTAATTTTTGGTTTGTGAATAATATTACGCAACTATACTAAACCAGATTCAACAAAACTTCTTCGACATATGAGTTTTGACTTGATGGAAAATTCATTACATATTGAAGAAAATACATCCAAGAACAAGTAGGCAGTAAAGTTGAGAGCGAAATAAGACAATTTAGCTTTTGTTTGAGTAGCATTGTGCCATAACTATTGCACCAATTTTAACGAAACTTGTACATGCGGGCTATGAACTGAGGACAAATCTGGTTGATTTAAAAAAAAAAAAAAATCCAAATATAAGTACAGAGTTGAGTTACAGGCTAAACATGACTGCTAGACTTGGCAAAAGATTGCTCTCTAATAATTTTCCCTCCCTAGAATACAGAAGTAGCTCACTCGCGTAAAAAACCCGATTCCTTAACTATAGTAGAATGTGACTAAGAAAATTTTGTATGAGAAAGTAAATTACAATGCCTTTTTCTCCTTTCTTCTCATTACAAGTTCATAAAGCGCATGCAGACTCTTGAGGAATGATATCTAGTTACAAGGCTATTAGGATTATTTATAATTTCACTATTTTATGAAGACATTAACATAAACGAATAAGATTCTCATCCAATAGCAACAAAAAATTACTATTGAAAACTTCAATCCCTTTCCTCTACTTTTAGGTGTAAGCACAGCCTCAAAAGAATCCACTCCGGTGTGACACAATCAAGACTTCGATAACTTTCGAGATATCTCCTTTCAATTTCGTATTAGGTCTCATCATTTCTTTTGATAAGGAAAACGAACTTCCAAATAAAGATGTACGATGGATTGGCTGTCACCATCGAACGAGCCCGAAGATGGGAAAAAAATATATATATAGTTTAAAACCTTCTATCAAAGACTGTCATCATGCACAGTACTGGTGGAACGAGTTAAGAAAAATATATATTATTTCCAATATTTGCTTTAAATTCATGTTCGAAGGAACATAAACTGTACAAGAAAAAAAAAAAGGTCATTACAAGATACGATACAAGGGAAGAGTTGCAACCTCTTTACAGTGTAGAGAAAGGGAATGGCTGATTAGTCATTAAATCATCCTTTAGCTTTATAAATTATGTTTCGCTGATATTTCCTGAAAATAGATTTCTTTCGGAATAATAATATTTTTCAGCCACGAACAAAAGTGTGGAAGAAAACCCACTGAAAATTATGACAACAGCTCTTGTGATGTTGAGATCGGGAGGGAAGAGTTGGAGAGAGAAGAGGAATCTATTGCCTTTCGAGAATTGAGAAACTTCGGAATGACTTTTATCGGTAATATCTCCCTCGTGCCGATTGAAATATAAAACAGGGACTGACTGATGGTCATTGAAACACATCCTGAAACACCGACATTTTTGAAATTCCCTATAACTGTTAACTATACAGATTGCGATCCTGTATTTTTATGGTTTATTTTGAATGAATCGCTAATTTATTCTGACTTTTGTTACTGCTTCTTTTCTTTCTGTAAGCTCTGTTGACTACAAAACAAGTCCTGTAATTTAATATTCATTGTGATATTTATTATTCTAATTTTACTCATAATTTCATTGTCTTGATATGTAAAGCAACAAGCCTCAAAAGAATTTTGAGCAAATGAAAAATATCTAATGATCTTGCGTTAAAGAGCTAAAATACCCTTATTGCAGTCATTTCATATCTCATAATTAAGTACTTCTACACGAGAAGGACTCTATCTCATATCGTCGTGTAAAATAGAGGTGGTGCTTGACCAATCATACGGCTTGCACAAGAAAAATTACTTATGAAAGGAATTCCCACTTGAATTTTTCATTCCCGAGTGAAGTAAATTCGATACCAAAACGTATTTGTGGCTTGATATTTCCATATGAAAATTACGAAAATGAATCATAGTTACCAAAAAACGCAGGTATTACAAAATTACCAAGCGGGTCTTATTATGGTTGTAGGTTGATTATGGTTCTAGGTGCAAAACTTGAATGGAATACGGTGAGCTGAGTTTGAATCGACTCTGTTTTGATTGCCGAATAAGCGAAGTCAGCTCTTCTTCCATAAGCACCAAGGTCCATCAACAGAGCTTTAATTTCGTGAGAACGAAAAGCTAAACTAGTTTGTTTAGCCTCAGGAAAACAAGATTGAGGAAGTTTATTATGTATATATATATATATATATATATATATA
>NC_090740.1:89246916-89254416 GCF_036898095.1 Palaemon carinicauda
ACAGGGCTAGAATAATCTATTTATGACTCCTTCCAGATTATCTTCAGTTAACTTTAAAGAACTTGAATTGCTCCAACAGATTTTCTCTCCCAATGGGTTTTATAGCCATTAGCCTACCTCGCGTCAAATTAAATTCGGTTTTACCTACTGTCTCTACAATGCCAGAATATTTTCCCTTAACCGGTCCCTTTTTACTCTAGCATTATTTTGACCTCACAAAAATTATTGTTACCATCCTCTTTTCGTTAAACATTTAGATTATTAATACAAAATCTAAGCTTCTATATAGGAAAGAGTGAATATGTGAAAAAAAAATATTGTGTTCAGAATAACGAATAAACATAGATGAATCAGCCAAAAGATAAATTTATAAATAAACAAGAAGCTCAATGAATCGGGTGATTAAGGCATCATAGCATAGAGCATTGGATTATAAATTCAGATTCTTTTGAACTGATGAGGATGGGCGTTAACCGTGTTACTAGCAATTTTTCTCAGTCATTCTGACTCTACTGATCCTCGATATTTGCTTTTCCCCAACTTTAAGCTTCTGTCCAATATTTACTGCTTTTGAAGATTCTCGCAATCGTTAATAGTGGGGAAGCATTGGTTTGCTTTCACAGTCATACATAATTCCGTCAGATATTCTTTTGTGCTTTTCGGCACTTTTATCTTGAATCTTATTGGCAGATCTCATCTTTATGCTTCGAAACATACATATTATGAGGGATAATAAAACAGCAATATAAGCGAATTATGATCTTTGTGAACCCGAATAGGATATAGAGCTATCATTAGGAATTCATGTGTACCCATGCAGAAAGTATAATCGGTGAATATCGGTGTGGTTTCCAAGCTGGACGGCCTACCATTGACAGAATATTCTCCCTCAAACAGGTCATAGAAAAATACTGGGGATATAATAAATAACAAACACACTTACTCATAGACTTCAAACAGGCAGAAGAGAGCACCCGCCGAACATTAATGTGAAATATAATGAGAGAAATCGGAATACCCTCAAAACTCATAAGGGTAACTGATGCCTGTTATAAAAATACTCTATGCTCAGTTAAATGCAGCTCAAGTTATATACTACCACTTTTCAGGTGAGTCGCGAGCTGAAACAAGGGTGCATCCTATCCCCCTTTCTCTTCAACCTGGTAATGGAAAACGCTGCAAGAAGCATAACTGCCAGGCCAAAAGCGGTTACTTTTAATAACATAAAGGTCAATTGCTTAGGCTATGCTGATGACATACATATCATAGGGGTCAACCTCAGGGAAGTGGAGAACCTAACAACACAGTTCAAAACATTGGCTTGCCAGGTGAGACTAGAGGTAAATAAAGACAAAACTAAAATCATGGAAGTAGGAAGAACACCGCAATTACAGGGAAATGTAGATCTTGCAGGCATCAGATTTAAAACAGTAGAGTCCTTTAAATATCTGGGTACTATTATGTCGCAGAACGTTGGAATGGCTGAAGAAGTTACACCAAGGATAGGAGCAGCCAACAGATGTTATTTCAGCCTTATCGACCTTTTTAAACGACGATCAATCTCCTGTAAAACCAAATTGAGAATATATAACACAGTTATCAGAACAGTTTTGAAATATCGAAGCGTGACATGGTCTCTAACAAAACATTAGAGAAATTATTTGAAATTTTTGAGAATCGGATTCTGAGAATATAAGGGACCATCTATGACCAAAAAATTAAATGGGTGGAGAAATAAGAAATAGTACAAACTAACCAAATATATGTGATGTAATTAGATCAAAAAGACTTCAATGGCAGGACACATGGCTCGTATGGATGATGATAGAGCTCCAAAGAGGATATTCTTGGCTGAGGTTGCTGGAAGAAGACCTGTAGGGGACGGCCAAGAAAAGATGGGAGATGATGCTTATAGGAGGATGTAAGAATCTGTGTGGGATACCCGAATAAATTGTTCCATCGGGCACAGGATAGAGAAGTGTGAAGAATCCTATCACGAGCGATCATGAGTCAAAATGTGGCTTAAGAACTACCGGAGTAAGTTTGTGAGTAAGACTAATGTTATCAATACTAATTTTCAATGGAAACAAGAGTATAAGATTTACTTGCATATCTCAAATTCAGTGATTAGAACAAGTAATTTTATAAAATATCTATAGGCTAACATGAAATGTAATAAAATCAAAGTATTATTCGAAGGTCTGCTACCAAAATGAGGAACATTATTTGAACTAATTTGCTATAGCGTTTTTGTAACTGTAGTAAATGCTTTGAGAATATCTGTGTATTCGGCCACAAATTATTCATTTTACATCTACAGTATATAGAGAAAATGGGAAACCCCTGATCTAATAAATATCAAGATATACGAGACATGGCTGCTACACATCTCTCTTTAGCCTCTCCCATTCAGTGTTCGGATTATATTTTAATGAGAAAAAAGAGGGGAAACTTATGTTATGATTTTATATTTCACAAATAAGAATTTACTTTACATTTCATAAATTTCATACTTTACTCAATAATTGAATTTTCATTACTACTACCACTACAACTACTACTACTACTACTACTACAACTACTACTACTACTACTACTTCTTTTCCTAGCTGGAAAAGAAGGAGGTTATAAACTAAGCGCTGATTTATTCAGCTATACCTGGGTTTCAAGGTTTCTTTATATTTGATATGTTTAATTTTAGTGAGCCCCTTCACCTCATTTCATCTCTTTGGTTCCTTACTTATTGCCAATTTTTGTTTTATTTTACTAAAATAAGAACATAATGACTTTCTATTTGCAATATATCATCTTCTGTCCTTTCAACCTAAAGTAAAGTTTCTCGCTAAACAACTTTCCAACAAACACATATTACTGATACATATCTTTTTCTCGGATACTTGTAATTCTTTAATTGTAAATCATCAGGATAGCCTTTTCCGTATTCTGTAAATTGTTGCATCTTCCTGCAACGATTTACTTTAATTCAAACAAGATTCCTATTTCAGGCTGGGTTCAAAGCTCCCTTCGTCATCAAATCGCGTAACTTTTCTTTCCTCTTCTTCTCTTTGTTGTCGGAGAGGCTCGTGAGTTAATGCCATTGCCGTACGTATATCTCTGACGTCAGTTGCAACTAAACTGATCTTTATCACCTGGTGAAAAGTTAATAACGAATATTGTTCTCTTTTAAATGTTTTTCACAATATGAAAGATTGTAAATAATGTATATATTAATAGATTGAAGATATTTAAGTAAACTATGAAAGAAGATATCTAAAGCCGATCTCTAGACCATATAAACAAACTACTTCTTGACATTCTTGAAAGTTCTTGAAAGCAATAAACACCAAAGCAAAATATTACACCTGTTAACGGAAACTCAGAATTTATTGACAAAATACGTACAAAAAAAGTACGAAATATGCTCTATTGAAGACAAGGCGAGGCTGCTATGTCGTTTCCTTGCCTCGGATATTAAAGTGCAAGTCAAGGGTAAAACATTCCCACGCTCCGCAGGAGCTTGTGGAGTGGCCTGAGATGGTATTTCTTCATTATAAAAAAGTAGTGAACTGTATCACGAGTTTTTCGACCCCTGAGAAAATACTGGATTACTGCACAGCATCGCTTTGGGGTTTGGCTAAGTCAATGTTATTATCAAATTAGCAGTACATATTTGGTTTTGTTCTTCACTTGCGTGTGTGATTATTTTTATTTTGCTTGTGTATCTAACATTCTTTGCCTTCCTCATTCTGTTTCTGTGTGTATGATAAAGAGAGAGAGAGAGAGAGAGAGAGAGAGAGAGAGAGAGAGAGAGAGAGAGAGAGAGAGAGAGAGAGAGAGAGAGAGAGAGCAAGTTATAAATTATTATTATTATTATTATTATTATTATTATTATTCTTATTATTATTATTATTATTTTTATTATTAAATGATCTTCTCACACAAAGTTGCATAATTCTATACATTTTTTGGCATTTTAAGATCTGTGGACGATCTCCTCTTTATATATAAGTTTATACAGTCTTGATTAAATTAACATAATGCTCAAACTGTTTATTACTTCTGAAAAATTTCAGTTTGATAAAAGTTCTGTCTTTCTAATTCTACTGAAGATATAATTGAAAAACTACTGACTGATAAACACAAGTTAATTTTTGGTAATTTCATAGAAGAAATGATTGAAAAACTCAATTTTGAAATACGCAAGTAAGTTCTGTCTTGCTAATTCCAAAGAAGAGACAGCTACTCAAGATTATTGCAATTAAAAGAATTGGCCGATAAACGGTGTCAGAACTTGTATCCTCACACATCACTACAGGCCTAGAATTGTCGACCACCATATAGGAATATGTATTGCAAAACACGTTTCTCGTGGTAAAGAAATATCTTGAAGTGGCAGTTGCCAGCATCTAAAATATTCTCTTGTGAAACCCTTATGTAAATCTGCCTTCACAGTGGAATTGACATCGGTTTTGTCTTCATAGTATCATTGATATCGTATTTCTACAGCCACTGGAAAGCATATTATTCAATAATATGAGTAAACTCGAGAATACTGATATATATCCTTCTTTTCTTTCATAAAGAATATTGGACAAGATTTAGCCGGAGGATAGAAAATATGATGTGAAATCCTGAGCATTGTACCAAATTAAAGTGGCTTCTTGAAATACAACTTCTCCAGTAATCATTTCTGAAACCACAGCCACGTTGTAAACTATTAGTGGAGGAATAAAAAGAAAATGGCGTGTCTTAAACGTCTTTAAGACTGTTGCAAATTGGTTATTAGAGGACTTCATCGGCGTCAATGACCATCGATGCCAGATGACTTCAAATCAATCAAACTTAAATGTATTTAAAATATGAAAGGTCCCTTATAAATTGCTTGGAAAGGAGCAGTGACAATTCCCTAGCAGAACAATGTCCTAGAGACTGACTATACAGCATGTACAAATGATCACCTACCAAACCCCACTTCATCAAGCAAGGACCAGGTAGGGCCAGGCAATAGCTGTTGATGACTCAGCAGGTATATCTCTAGGCTCCCGCAAAACCCCCTTCGTTACGTTACAAGGATGGTTAGGTTGCAGACATTGCAATAAACTATCGAGCTTAGGATGATATTGAACTCGAATCCCGCAGATCGCCAGGCAGGGACGTTCCCAATTGGCTATCACAACCCCGAGGATAAGAGAAGGTGGGTGTTCGTAAATGCAGTGCAGATAAAAATGTTGTTCAATGATGATGTTTTTCTGGAAATAATGCTTAAGAATTCTAGTGAATCCAAACCGTTTTGAAAGTGATCCCAGGTAACTAAAATAATCTCCAAAACGCAATCTTTCGTTACCATAATCAATATGTAGTGTACATCGGTATAGCTTGTTAGCGTTAATCACTTCATTGGAACCGATATACGATGTTATTATTCTGAGAGAGAGAGAGAGAGAGAGAGAGAGAGAGAGAGAGAGAGAGAGAGAGAGAGAGAGAGAGAGAGAGAGAATTAAGTATATGAAAAGTTCGGTCACAAAATATATAGCGGTCATTAGCAATTAGATTTATACTTCTCCCGTTATAATAATAGGAAAAATGGAAATATAGTGCTAGCGAACTTAACCGTATGAAATAAAGTGGCTACATATGACACAGAATAAACAGAGTAAGGAAAGTATTTAAAGAAGAAGAAGAAGAAGAAGAAGAAGAAAAAAAAAAAACTTGTGAATAGCTTTCGATTTTTTATGGATAAAACATTACGGAGGGATTGATTTGTTTAAGATCGCCTTTTAATAGCGAGGTAAGAGCATTTGATTTTTATGAAAGGGAAATGGGTGAAGGTGTTAGTTTACATTTCATTGCAACTGACCGTAAATTTTAGGAATTTAATCTCATCATTTGCAGTTTATTTTCTTTGTGTTCTAACTAAACAACCACCGTACACACCATAAAAGCTGTTGCATGTAGCTATGAGGTTGGTCGGATTTAACATCATGGAAACAAATTGTTAACATATATTACTTTTTCTCAATTGCCCTTGCATTTGATTCTATTTGAGATAAATAATTTCTCCTTTAACCAATGTACTTTTAATGTCATAAGTGAAAACGAGAACACTTCCCTGCCTCTAAAGTTTTCTTTGGATTGATTAAAAACACATTTGATCAGCATCTACGGCAAATCTCTACCTAAACTAGTCAAAGGCTGCTGCTGGCTGTGCAACTAGACCCATAGGCACACTCAACCCACTACCCATAGCTCGATACCGGAGTTAGGGTAAGGACACTAATGGAAACCATCATGCTATGAGTTTGAAACAAACCTAGGAATAACAAATCGCAAATCCCTGATGTTATCACCAGGCTTGAACAACTTTAAAGTATATAAAAATCAAGAATATTTTAGAATGACTGACATTTGATTTATTACATAGGGGTGGTAGAGTTGATACTGAGTGAGACACTTTTCACGACTTGCTCCTGATCATCCAAAAGCTTGGATTTATGTTATAACTGCAAAGATTTTACTCAAGAAGGAATTCTGTACCTATATAACAGATTCAAATAGAATAAGAATAAGCATTACATCTTCTGGCGGAAAAGTCCAGGTACAATAATTTTGATATCCTAATCTCATCTTGAAAATATATTTCCCTCTTAAGTACTTTTTGACTAATCTTCTGGTCCAATCATCATTTCAATTGACTGCTGTAGACAAAACTAACATTGGATACGTTGCCATTGTCATGAATTTCTTTTTTTTACTAATCAAGAGAGAGAGAGAGAGAGAGAGAGAGAGAGAGAGAGAGAGAGAGAGAGAGAGAGAGAGAGAGAGAGAGAGATGAGTTATAATGATTTCGTGAACACGTACATTAAAAGAGAGACACACATTAGTAGAGAGAGGTAAGCTGGGGTGTTAGGATGTTGATATGATATTTCTTGTAAACCAAGCAGTTTTAATAAAAAACAATCAACCAAGGCATAAAGGACTTTGGGCGTAAGACAATATAACCAAAATAGTATCAGGAGACGAACCAACCGTTTAAAGACAAGGCAGCCAGCGCAGGTCTGATAATTATCAAAATTCCTTTAGAATTAAGTTTATCGCATAAAATCTACCACCATTTTGGGATAAGTCGCCATATTGAAGAACGTCCTAAAATTCCATCATATAAAGGTAGGATGATTGGAGGGCTGGGCAAGTCCATGCCAGTCGAGTCCTGCAGTTAAGTAGCAGCAAAATCTGTCCAACCTTATAGGCACCCTCCCCCGGTGTCAGGTATTCGCCTACCACATCTGTCACTAGCAATGGACAGTCCCACAGCATACAAAAGCTCCATTTCCTAGAAGAGAGAGAGAGAGAGAGAGAGAGAGAGAGAGAGAGAGAGAGAGAGAGAGAGAGAGAGAGCAGACGACAGAGACCAGGCACACTAAGCGAAGATTGAGAACAGCTTTGGACCTTTAGGGAGGAAAAGTCTACGAGTTCTCATTCCACAATAATGATTAAATTGTT
>NC_090740.1:89264416-89279416 GCF_036898095.1 Palaemon carinicauda
AAATCTATTGAGCAAAGTGATGAACACCACTGAAAGGTTGTTGAGATGAGCTAATGAACAAAACAGTTCAAAATATGATGGTCGGTTCAGAACTGCACCGGTAAAAGTATATGTGGCCGATCGTGTGTATTTGAAACGGTTAGATCCTAGGAAACAGATACTAGAGACAGCGTGTTTGTGTCTGTTCCGAGTAAAGATGGTTAAATCTAACATAGATGTGATGCAAAGCATTTTTAATGGCGTAGTGTCTGAACATCATCAGGCACACATACATGTGGTGACTGAAGAGGTAGTTTTCAAATGTGTTCCTTCTTACCCTTACATAGGTAACATTCCTGGAGTCAATAAGTAGAAATTTCTTTTTCCCCCTTTGCTGTTGCTGTTGTTGTTTGAACAGACCTAATTTCTTCTCTTGACGTGTTTTGAATAAATTTGATGATAACAATGTGTTCTTATGTTGATACTTAATGTATACGTAAAATGTTGTGGTAATTTTGCTAAGTCTGGAAATACGTATAACATTGCTGAGTGAACCTAGAAATAATCAGAATTTAAATAGGTCAGACGGATGCTGTATTATTCATGTATTTAAATGATGCCTGGTTACTGGGGCCGGGGCGGTTCCCAAATGGCAAGTGGCTGCGGGATTGAAAGTTTAGCCTTGAGGATAGGCAGTGTTAGAGAATGTGTAGATGTGAATACCTTATACTTAATATAAGAGAAGAGCGGGAAGATGAAAGATTTTCTCGGGAAAACGGCTAGTGGACACTGGTTGATAGTTGCAAGTGTAAGTGTAGTAGTGATTTAAATAAATGGCGAAACGGTGGTGGTGAGTTGTGTTTTGTAATTTTGCTGTAAACCCGGAGAAGTAAAATCGAGGGATGAAGGAATATCTATTCGTACTCCTGTCCCACCCAAAAAGCCCATATTGCCCACAACGAGAGGGAGGTTATTAATGATATTGTTTCACACTGATGTTATGATATATTTCTTTTTCACTTTGGGTATTCTGTATTTTAGTGGCAGAGGTTCTAAGAAGATATGAGTAGAATTATTTATACTGTATTGTGTACATTTTCATATGCAGTATTTCATTTTTAATTTTTTTTGGTGGAAGATATGGTATTTTTGGGGTGTGTGTGATTTATGTATATATATATATATATATATATATATATATATATATATATATATATATATATATATATGTATATATATATATATATATATATATATATATATATATATATATATATATATACATATATATATATACATATATATATATATATATATATATATATATATATATATATATATATATATATATATATATGTATATATATATATATATATATATATATATATATATATATATATATATATATATATATATATATATATATATATATATATATATATATATATATATATATATATATATATATTATGTTGCATTTGTGTTTAGTAGCTGTCATGCCTATTCCGGGTCGAAGTGTCCTCCATATATCATAGATTAGTGAGGGCGAGTGTAGTAATGTCCTGATTCTTGTATGTAGATATGTATTGTACGTCAAGGTAAATGAACTCTATAATCATGAATATTCCACAAAAAACATATTAATATCTTGTTGTAGCAAGTATGCATTTTGATAGCCAGGGGAGTTTAGTTGCCTTTGGGTGCTAAAGTAGACAAGGCTCTCCCCTGAGAGGGTAGCTGTGTAGAGTGTACTTACGAACGAGCCTTTCGTAATAAATGAAGAATACCCATATTCTGACGTCTCATTATCCATCTAAATGTGATTTATTGGTCAGTTTTGAAGTGCTAGAGTGTGAAAGTGTGGTGTCAAGCTATGTTATACACGCCCTGATTCTTGTTTTAGCTTTGTGTTTCTCGCTTAGAATATCATTGAAAAGATATTAGTAAGTATTATGGAGAAACATAAGTGATAATAAACAGTACACTATGTCTGATCCTAATTATGTCTGTCTCATATGTAATAAAACGGAGGGAGAAGGGATAAAATGGTTCGTATGTGAATGTAATAGACTCTACATCAAGAAATGTGTGCATATAGTGATAGCCATCACTGAGAATGAACAGATTAACCTAGATTAGTTATGCCCACACTCCGTACATGATTCCAGAAAAAAAAAAAAAAATTAGTAATATCAAAATTAAAGGAAGATTTGACCGTAAAAGATCTGGCCCAGAATGAACATGATGCGAAAATAAATGACTTGGAAAACAGACTTGCAGACCTTAGCTCAGATGCAGCAAATTTCACCCATACCACCGACCTCACTGAGAAAGTTGACATTCTTGCTATGAATATGGAATCAACTAAAGCAACACTTCAAACATTGATAGACCCCAAACTGGAGAAACCGACATTTGCTGACGAGGTTAAGGAAAAAAATCTGTTGATAATTAAATCAACTAATACAACAACAAAAATTACTGGAAGAAAACGTGAGGTTGAACAAGCACGTATAGGCATTCCTATACTTAACATGAAGTTAACTACAAATGCAAATGTTGTTGTAAACTTTACAAACAAAGCCAACACTATGATCAGAGAAGAGGCAGCAAACAAAATTCAGACATTGGTGGCTGACATAGAAACGAGAAAAATCGGAAAACTAAAGCCCAAAATAATATGCAATGTATACAATGATGAAGATGATGCAGTAAATGTTTTGATTCAAAGAAATCACTGCCTGGACCAATTCCAAAATATAGAAGACAAGATAAGTGTAATCCTGAAGAAAAAAGACTGGCGGTGGGGGTGGGGGGGGGCACCCACTGTGCTGAAATGTGATCCTTAAGTTCGGAGGGCTATTCATGATAATGGAGAAAAGTTTCGTTCCTATGGGGTATCTACAACATACGTGATAGGTACCATGTGATCACCTGCTACCACTGTCAGAAGTATGGACATTTTGAATAAGATTACAAGTCTAAGAATGATGATAAAGTCTGCGGGAAATTTACAGGGAGACATTCCACCAGGGAGTGTAATTCGCAAGTGTCAAAGTGTATCAACTGCACAAAGTTAAGCAAACCAAGTGACAACACAGTAAATTCTGATTAGGAATTGAAAAGACTAGCGGAAAATACTGATCATGGTTACTAGGGATTTCATAAACTGTGTCTATGTAAACATATAATCTGTAGGTAATAAAGACTGTTCAATTTCGAGAATTAATAAACGAGAAATTTTTGGATATGCTAGCATTATCTGAAATATGGCTAAATAACTTGGACAAGGCAAAGATCACTGAAATGACGCCCCCCACACATGCCTTCTTTCACATACCAAGAGATGGTAGGTCTGGTGGTGGTGTCGGACTCTTTATTCATAAAAGTTACTCAAATCACAAAATATTGAAAAGAAATTGGTGTAATAAGCTTTGAATATATAAAAATAAGCTTTACGGCAAAAAAAAAAAAAAACTAAAAATATCCATTGTAACAATCTACAAACCGCCTAGAACAAACCCTAGTATCTGTTTTCAAGAATTTGGTGCTCTCATTGAGATGATTATCATAGAGAAAACGAATTAAGTTATATGTGGAGACTACCATTTTTGGATAGATGACTCATCAAATCCTATCACTTAGTCATTTAGTGAGTTACTAGAGTCATGTCAACTAGTGAATAATGTTGACTGTAGAACTACTTTAACTGGGCATACGTTAGACTTAGTTTTAAGAGATGAAGTGAATAATATGGTATCAGATATAAAAGTTGAAAAAAAAATTTACTATCTCCCCAGTACACAAACTTATTACGTTTAGTCTACCTCTGCAGAAACATGCATTAGTAAAGAAAATAAACTTTAGACATAAATCAAATATTTCTCCTACCGTATTTATTGAAGAAGTTACAAAGAAAATAAATGATGTTATCAACATTCCCTGTACTCATGATGATCAACATCTCTCAGAAGCTAAGTGTGCTAACTGTCTTACGACCACTTATAATAAAGTGAGTAAAAGTGAATCAGATACCATATACCAACTGATGGAAAAGACTATAACTGTAAAAGACCAATCTCCTTGGTTTGATGGAGAGACTTTGGTAAAAAAGTGAGAAGAGAGACGTAAAGAAAGAAAGTGGAATAGGTTGAAAACTGAAAGTACTTTGGTAGAATACAAAAGTGCTGCATATCAATATAACTACCTACTAAGAAGGAAAAAAGTGAATACTATAAGAGAAAGATCCTCGAAGCAGCAACAGACATAAATAAGTTATATCGTCTCTTGAATGGTATATTAGGAAATGTAAAAGAAAAGAAATTACCTGATGGATACAGTGACCAGGAACTAGCAAATAATGTTCTAGTATTCTTTAAAAAAATTAAATACAAAGGTATGGCGTGAAGTTCAAACTATTTGTAGATGACACAAATTTACGTCTCCATAAATGATATGCATGACACTACTGACTCTGTGAACTGAATCCTTGATAGTGTTAGAGAATGGATGACATTTAAACAACTAAAATTTAATAAAAACTGAACTGAATTCATGGTGGTGGGTAAGAGAAACAGCGTGAGAAACTTTGGTGAAATTCAAATGAAGATAAATAAGGACTCGGTGCCAATACCTGGTTATCATCTAAGGAATATTGCGTTTATAAAAAAGTACCTGGACGACAATTCTGTAAAGAAACTTGTGATAAACTGTTATTACCAGGATTGACTACTGCAACTCTATCTATCGAAATTTACTTAAAGTGCAACTTAAATTACAAAACATAACAAGAAGAGGAGCAAGACTGATTAAAGCTGTCCCACCTAGAGAAAGGATCACCCCTATACTAATCGATTTACCCTGGCTGCTGATTAAAGCGAGAATTGAATTTAACATATGTACAATAACCCACCAAGTTATAAGAACCGGTCGTCCAAAATACTTAAGAGAATTGCTACCTATTGTGCAGGTAATAAATCGTGTCGGCACGAGAATAGTTACAGATGGCTTCAAACTGTTGGAACCTAGATATATGTCTACTTTAGGCTCTAACAGTGGTTCCCAGCCTTTTTTTTAGGTGACCCCAATCATGCACCTCAAGCCAAGACCGCAACCCCACTACTATGAGATTCAGGGCCTCTGTAACACGGTTTTTTGGACTTTGCTCCTTATCAATGCATCGGATGTAGCTGAAAATTGACATATGTATATTTTACAACCATACACAAATTTTGTCAGCATTATCAATAACCTAAACCCGATAGTTTTAATTTTTATAGAGTAAAAATTATCTAGCAGACGCCATGGCCAGTGATAACGAGCCAAGAGTCGGAAACATTCATTACGTAAGCAATGTAAACACCTTTTGACAAAATTTTACCCCGCCCATCCACCAGACACCCATTTACCTTGTTCCATCGGCTCTGAAACCCATAACAGTTAAGAATGGCTAGCAGGATTTGGAATTGCCCCCGTGGTTGCAAAACTGCATTTATCTTACGACTTGTAACTTTATACAGTCAAGAGAAAGCCCGTGGCCATATTTACTATAGCCTGAATAGGTAATTATTCAGTTTCTAGTTTAAATCCAATGTTTATGGTCTGATTTGTATTTAGCGTAATATGATTATAATACTTGTAATGTCATTCAGGCTTTTGTACATTTCCATTAACTATTCACTATGCCACCAAGAGAGAGAGAGAGAAAGAGAGATTGTATGTAAACAGTCTTTATATAACTATTTTTGCTAAAATAAAAATTTTGTGCTAAACTCTCCATCAGACCAACGGATCATCCGATATGATTTTTTTTCTTCTTCTTAGACCGTACGACCGTGTTGGCTATGTTTTGGGCATGACTGCATTTTGTAAATAAATCATGAATAGTTTTAGGAGTTTTATTTGTACATCTAATGGGAATTTGTAGAAGTAAAGTGAACATAATTCATTTATCCTTTAAAATAGTTACTACATGTAGCAAACAAATAGTAGTAAAGATAATAATGCAATGAAGGAATGATACCATACTTTATCTTTAGCTTCAACAACGGCAATAACATACCCAGTTGCCATAATTTGTCAGCTTAATGAAATAACCTATCATCTAATGTTAAACTTAATTTCTGAGGAGGCCATGGCTTATTGCACAGTGAAAAAAACATGACAAAGACTTTATGAATGGCGGAACGATACATAAATGTGGGTGGGGTATCTGTGCTAGCGTAGTAATACTACTGTAGCAGTAGTGCCGCAACAATAGTATACATGAATTAAACGTTTAAGCCAACTGCTGGGATCCTTGAGGATCATTTAGCACTTCTTACAACTACTCGAGAAATGAGTTTTTATAGCCAGAATTTAAATTTTCTGATCCAACAATGCCCATGATAGCCTTCAGTGTTATCTTGAATTATAACGAGGCCAAAGTGGGTGTAGCCTCATGAAGTCATCATTCTGACGATAATTATTGGTGAAGGTTCAAAGCCAAAATACGGTACCGGCTTCTATTTTTTTTCTCAGTAAATAGGTAGGTAGATAGACAATAAATAAAAATTGCTTGACATTGGATATAGCAGTTATCAATGAGCTTGTCTACTACGTTTTTGAAATTTAACAACTATTCCCTACACCTTGTCAATCTGATTGTGACCTATGAAGTAGACTGTAATTTCTTAGGAAACTTATTTTGGGAGTTAGACTAATAATCGAAGTGTTTTTGTATTTATTAACATATTTTGTTGGTTTGTTCATTATGACAATTATCAGTGGAGAGGTTTCAGAGTTCATAAAAGTGTACTGCTTTGCTTTTATTTAAACTTTTGTGTCATTGTTGGTAGAGGTATAGCTTTCGTTACGTATAGCCAATCATCGATCGAAAAAGAAGGAAGAAATGCCGTCATAAGTTACGTAACGAGTGCGTTCAAAACCTTTTCTCTGAATAAGTTGGCCCGTCTACAAAAAAAGTCACTTTTACATTATAAGTACCAAATTTATTCAACCTACGTAATGCAGAATATAGTCAAAATTTATGTGTAGATATAATTTGCATTTTGAATAAGCGTTATATATATGAAATTCATAGATAAAAAACTATTGCGAAAAAACCGTGTTACAGAGGCCCTGAATCTCATAGTAGTTGAGTTGTATATGTATTATTTTATATTACTAGTTGTTGGCTGTAAAAGTAAGGGAGAGTAAATATCCTTCTATAAGAGAGGTAATATAAGATTTGAAAAGACAAAATCAACATCATTAAATTTTATTATAGCATTATGAATTTTAAGGTTTAATATCAATGAAAAACCCCACTTGTGGAATAATATTTTGTCGCATTCCACAAAAACAAACTAAAAGTATAAATGTTTTCTGTTAAATGGTAAACTGATGTTAATGGGAGCCTTGGGTCTGTATCATGCTGCTAAGTCTCTCTATTCGTGGTTCAGTCTTAGAAAGCACTACCCTCAAATCATGTTCAGGTTGCAGCGGATTTCTGTTTTTTGTTTTGATGGCAGTCTTCCAAGGAGGAGGGGAAGGGGCCAAGGAGAAAAGAGGGGAAGGGGGGGCCAATGAAAGAGAAGAGGGGAAGGGGGGCCAATGAAAGAGAAGAGGGGGACAAGGAAAGAGAAGGATGGTTGAGAGAATAGGAGAGAGGGGGATGGAGACAAGGAAAGATGACTAGGAGGAATAAAGAAAGAGGGTAGGTAGCAAGGAAAGTGAAAGGGCAAGGAACAAGGAGGAGGAGGTGTAGAGAGTAGGGGAGGGGTCAAGGAAGGATTAACAAGGAAAAGAAGTGCAATATATTTGCAAATCGCAGTAAATAAGACGAAGCAGAAAACGAAAAAATCAATGATATACAGCACTCTAAATCTAGCCAAAACAACAACCTCATAAACCAGCAACATAAAATCCTCCAAATCTCTAAACAACCGCCAAACCAACGACCTTTCCGACCAAGTGACCAGCGCCGCAGACACGCCAACTTCATAAGAACATCCAAGTAAATTAACACATCTAATAACACAATAATTGAAATAACGATAAAAAAGCACAAACTCACAAGAGGTAAATAAAAAGGAAGGGGAGGAGTAAAGAGGAGGAGAGGAAGGGGAGGTGGCAAGGAAATATCGAAGAGGAGGGGAGGGGGACAAGAAGGAGGAGGAGAGGAGGGGAAGGGTAAAAGAAAAAAAAAGAAGCAGGAGGAGAAGGGGCCTAGAAAGACGTGGAAGGGGGAAGAGGAGCAAGGAAAGGGTGGCAAGGGGAAAGAGGAAAATGTAGGAGGAGAGGGCATGAAAAGTGGCCCCTCCTCCTTCCCTGGCCCCTCTCCTTCTCTTCCTCTTCCCTTGCCCATCTCTCTCTTTAAATATAGTGGGAGGGGGTTACCATGTGGTTTTAGAAACCTGAATTATGAACACTGATAGGCTATCATCCACTGACATACTGTGGGGCAATACTTCGTCAACAAGGGAAGTACTCAGTTTTTATTGTCGGTATACCACTTTTTCATGAGTAATTAAGAATTCTAAAGAAACAAAGACTGAGTGCATCCTCTGTAGCACATTCATATATGAATTGATATATACAATTCGATCAATAAAAATACACAAATACGTTTATATATTTTCTCTTTACTGCGAGTGCTGCCTTATTTTGAATTTTTACTCTTATTTTGATATTTTGAGATTTTAGCGACCCCAGGAAAAGCGCTTGGCGACTCCAAGGTTGGGAAACCTGGCTCTAGAGCCTTTAAATATGCGGTCCTGATATTATATAAGCTCCCTAGAAACATTCGAATGATTGAAGATATTAAGGCTTTCAAGAGGAAACTGGAGTCTTTCTTAATTAAGAAATCATAAAACAGTGACGATATAACAGTAAATGAACAATAAGTGATCTGAAACGATAAATACTCTGAACGAACAAGGTAAAACAACAGCTGAGGTTCTGTAGAGAGTGGTGTTCTCCTCCTGTATTTGACCGGAAAAGCAGTCATCAAAGTAAAATAAGTAAAGTATACAAGTAGGAAATGGTCTTACCGTACCCTTATGCACCCTATATTTAATAAGAATCCCAGACAACTTTCTGACTTCCAGTACAGTGTTTTTATGTTTCTTCAAACAGTTGCAAGTATGAAATTTTATATAATTTTCTATATATTTTCCCCCTCCTAACCATAAGAAGGAATCTCCTTGTCTCCTTAATGTTTCATCAATCCTTAAATGAACTGCTTAAGGACTTGCATGTATAATGTGGATAGGTCGATTAATTAAAGAGGAGGGATGAAATACCCGTGCACAAAATTCCCCTCCCTTCTTCTCGTAAGTACAATATAAGATATTATTCTCTAAAAAAAAAAATTTTATGATACACATTCAGAAATTATAGACAACTCTCAGATTCCACTTTAATCACTACTCACACTCTTTGCATACATTTTTTTTTTCGGACACCTGCATCATCAGGGCAATCATTCTGGACAACCCTATCCATGTCTTCGGACACACACATACATTCACGTTCTCTCTCTCTCTCTCTCTCTCTCTCTCTCTCTCTCTCTCTCTCTCTCTCTCTCTCTCTCTCTCTCTCAGCAACATTGTTAGCTTTACTTTCTATGTTGTCAAACCCTTTAATGCTAAACTCTAGAAATCTTTTAATCCATCCCGCGTATCCAGATGTCAAATCATCTTTGTAAAATAAATCACATGAGGCGCAAGGATCACTTTTCAACTCAGCCGGCTGAAAAAAAAAAAAAAAAAAAAAAAAAAAAAAAAAAAAAAAAAAAAAAAAAAAAAAAAAAACATGCCTATACAACCCCAAGAATAGCCAAGTCCTCGGGATTGAATGTACTATAATTCTTGTCTGCCCATTTCTATCCCTGGAAGCGAAACAAATGAGTCATTGTCTACCTTCATCATCTCTTTGAGCAATTTCGTCACAGCTACGATACTCCTCTCTATTTTCACTAAAAACGTGCGATAAAATCTTGGATATCAGAATAAATCATTGGTAGTTGAGGCAGGTTTCAAATGGTTAAGGGGCTTTTCTTCTTCTATCCCTCAAGTTATTACTTTTTGTTTCTTTAGAGCATCCAAGGGCATCCCTATTTCTCCAATACCTCTTAGGAATTTACAGTAATACCCAATGAGCTTAAAGAACCCAGCTACTTCCATAAGGATACGTGGCCTTGGGAAATCTCTAATAGCTTTTACTTTTCTGGGGTAGGGTTTAATACCCTCTGGGGTTATTATATTACCTAAAAATTCGACTTCTTTGCTGAAAAATCTGCACTTTGACAAATTTATTTCCATATCATTGTCTCAATGCATCTAGAAAATTTACGAATATGGTTTTTATGTTCTGTCGTTTTCCCTGAAATTATGATATCATCTAATAGAACATTATGGCCAATTAAGGGAGACAGACCGCCATCATTACTCGAGAATAATTACTTGGAAGATTTTTAACACCCAAAGGAACAGAATTAAACTGAAACAGTTGATCGTTGGCTATAAATTACGTCTTAAATTTACTTTTTTCCTGAATGGGTAATCGATGGTATCCGGATTATGAGTAAATAGTTGTAAATATTTACTATCCTTTACCTTCACGAACTATTCTTGGATCTAGAGCAATGGAAATGAATTATCCTTACTGACTGCTTTCAACTTGCTATAATCAACACGCAATCTCACTGAGCCATCCTTTTTCGTAACAGCTACAATTGGAGAAGCCAAAGGGGTTTGCTCTCCTCGAGAAATACATTGTTCCCTTGATTTACTGATTTCCCTTTCTATCTCTCCCTGGAAATCAATGAGTACCTCATAAGGCCTTGGCCTGATCGGTCCGCCTATCGAGTTTCAATGCAAAAGGGAAATTGATCATTCCTCATGGATGTCATTACAATGACCTCGGAATAATTATTAACAATGTTACTAACTACAGGTTGATATTCTGGTGGACATAGATTTCTCGTTTGCATAATCAGGTTCTGAGTGTGTTCGTCTGTGCGGGCTGGAGTTGTGGCTCCTAATATCCCAACTGTACTAATTTCATTTAACGCCAACTCAGACAGAATCATTTCCTAACACAATTCTTCTATTTGACAAATCAACTATTGTAATATCCGCTCTGTTCTCTTTTATTTTTGACAAACCCTCTAAGACTACGTGTGCCCATTTGACATGGGGTTTAACTTTGACCTTGGTACCTTCTGAAGAGGTTAACACTGGGTCACTGATATGCTCGTAAATGTCAGGGGAAACAATACTTCTCCTTTTTTCAGGTACAGCGGCTACCTTACCTAATTGTCCCATCTTTCCCGTACAAGCACTTACACTCTCATAACGTTCTATAGGCAAAATACATCCCCCTGCTTTTACTGTTATTCTTTCTTTGTTCCCACAAATGTACATTTGATCACTCGTTATAAAATCCAAACCAAGTACAGCCTCAAATCGAGGAGTTCCCAAGGTGGAAAAGAGAAAAAAATCATATGTATACCTCACAGATCCAACCTTGAATATGACGATCGTTGTATGTCTTGCCTGTAGTTTATTTCCTCCTGGCGTGTTTAGGATGATGGATGTCTCCGGCTGCAGTGGGTTTGATGAGATTCCCTGGTCAAGAAGCGAAACACTGGCTCGATGCCTCCCATTAGGATATGTGGGACACGTGCTAATGACCTCGATTGCAATACCGCTGCCCCCTGCTGTTGTCCCTAGTGCTGCAAGGGTGAGGTTGGGGATACAAAAGAGATCCCGATGCCTGCTCTATCAAGTCCATCATAATCCCTCTTACTGCTGCCTCGGCTGTAGCTTCTGCTGTCATGCAGTGGGGCATTGATCTCACACGTCTTCCCTTCCTCTGTTTCCTTTTCCTCGGATTACTGTAACTTATATGGGATGATTGTTAACGAAAAAAAAAGACTAAGTTTTTTGTAGTAAATGGAAATGCAAGAGATAAGGGTCTCTAGTCATAAATAATGTTAAGATAGACCATTGTGAAAAATATTTGTATCTTGGTGCATGGTTTACGGGCGATGGCAAAATGCAATCAGTGCTCAAACAACATGAAATTGAAAATACAAAGACCATTAACACGTTCTCAATATTTTGTTATAACAAAACAACTATGCCATATGCATATAAAGTCAAAGTGTTCAAAGCAGCGCTAGGAGCCTCACTACTTTATAGTGCAGAGAGTTGGCTTACAAACAACGTAACATGTATGGAGAGGATATACAACCAGGCTGTTAGATGCTTATTGGGGGTCAGAAATAATACGCCTATGACATTGTGCTTAGTGGAGAGTGGCCTTGAGTCTTTTAATCGTGAAGTTCAAGTAAGAAGGAAACGTTTTTTAGAAAAGAAAATGGCGAACATAGATATGGAAGAACCGTTCCACTATATTTATGAAATTTGCAGAAGTGAAAATACACCCGGTTACAGATTTTTGAATTCTTGTCTGGTTGATAACATCATCAGGTCAAGCCTTGACCAAATGAAAAATGAAATCCGTAATAAACCTGAAACAGCAACAAAATATTATACATACAGAGCAATTTTAAATAGATCCTTGCAAATGCATAAAGTGTACAGTGAAAATGGTTATGTACCAGACTATATGTGAATTGCCTTCACGAGATTACGTTTAATGTCCCACGACCTAAGAATAGAGACGGGAAGGTGGAGTAGAACTCCAAGGGAGTTGCGAGTGTGTAATTGTGATTCACAGACAGTACAGAATGAAGTGCATGTCCTAATTGAATGTACAATGTCACGATCGAAGTGGCAGAAATTTAGTAATCTTAATTATACGAACATAGACGCACTGTTTGGAAAAGAAAACCACTTAATTGACCTGTGCCAGTATATATTTGAAGTATTAAAGATTTATAATTAAATATTTGTTTTGGTGTTGATGTATGAGGGGTGTGTTGTGATGGTTGATTAATAGATTTATATTTCTTTATGGAAGAAAATATATTTTTTCTGGACAAAATATTTTATAATGTAATGGGGAAAATGTATAATTGTTACAGAATAAAACCCACTGTTTAGTGTAAACTAAATATAAATATTGTACTACAATGTATACAAAGTTTTGTCAATAAAGAATAAAAAATACGTTTGCCAAAGCCTTCACACCCTCGGAATTTTTTGCTGGGCACTTTTGAGATACGTCATCATAGGGCTGATAAGTTTAACAGGTGGGAGTATCCTTGGGTGGGGCATTCCAATCTTTGGTATACGTCACCACCAAACTCTTAACATCCCGGTTTGGGGCTTTGTGAGTGCCTCTCATGGCTGCCACTTTTCCGGTATTGGGGCAGTTATTGTCTTTCATTTTTTTTTCTTCTGGAAATCTGTCTATAGTGTTTTATATCGCCATCACTACATCTGCTATCGAGCGATTGTCATCAAACAAATAACCACATAAATACAGATTTACTAGTCCGGTAATATGTTTAGAGGCAATTACTTTTTTTATCACCTTCTTGGAGATTGACACTATGTGTAACAAGAAATCACAATCTTGAAAATATGAGTTATAAAACTGGGAACTGATTTCCCCTTTCAAATTTAGGGTTTGTAACTCTCTTTCAGGTCCATTTTCTTACATTGGGTAAGGCGTATTTCTCAATTAAACATTGTTTTATTTCAGTATAACTTCTTGAACTGTGTTGTAGCTAACACATTACCTACATTGACGGAGCATCTTTCAACCGGATTACTTGAATTTCTTTTTCTCTTTCTGACCACTCATATTTGGCTACTTCAAAGTCTCTCAAGAACACTTCGATCGATTGTAATCCCTTCTTTAGACCATTGATCATCAAAAGACTTAACAAATGCCTGGAGCTCTGGCAATTTTCGAGCTACGACGTTTTGCGTATCTTCAATCGGCAGTACGTGTTTGTTTTCACTTGTGTGCGTTATGTATGTGGGATATGCTGTGGTTGCGAACAGTTACTCTTCTCGTTCAACTAAGAATCTGTTTATTAACTTGACTAGGTTACCTAACATATTTTCTAAGTCCTGTGTTCGTTAACCTAGTATATGTTCTTCATCGACATCACTAAACCCAATAGCTCTTTCCTTTTCATCTCCTGCAGCAACAGTGTTAGCTATGTTATTCCTTTCGTAGGCTATCTAGGTATCTTGAACTTTTATTTTACTGGCTAAAAAGAACACCTTCACTCACAGCATACAGAAACAGACATATTTTTACAAATGACACCAAATATGTCCCATGTCTAAGAATAATGAGACAAGGTAATATGGGTTTTTTCATTTAATTATAAAAATGTTCGTGAGTACACTATATGAAGCCGGATACTCTTCAGACAAGTGCCTATTTGTTCTTGTGATCGCTTGAGAGGCACTGCTTACCAATCTACAAGTAAATCCAATGGTGCTCTGTCAATATACTGAATTGTTAAATTTGGTTGAAATCTCCACTGTAATGAAATAATACTGTAACCAAAGGATTTACCATACGTTATTTTATCAGACTAAAGACACGTGACCTAAAACAGAAATCAGCGATCATACAAATCAAATAATTAAAGTCATAGTTCTCTTAAAAAGTTCACTACTCTCAGTGTATAATATATAATTTCACATGTTTTTCACGCAGGGATTTGATCATATATATATATATATATATATATATATATATATATATATATATATATATATATATATATATATATATATGGTAGTAGGACAGAATGCCTAATGACATAATGCCTAAGGACAGAATGCCTAAGGACAAAATGCCTAATTCCTCAACACGGACAAAATGCCTAACAGACATAATGCCTAATATACAAAATGCCTAATGGGCAAAATGCCTTACAGACAAAATGATCTTATTTAGCATTTTTAAATAAATCATTCGAAATTAGTAAAGAACTTATAGTTAAAACCCATATAACTACCCAACAAGCTGTTGTTCATTTTACTTTTCTTTTTGCACTTTGAAAGGCAAAAATATTTACACTTTTACTGAAACAAATTTCT
>NC_090740.1:89304792-89317292 GCF_036898095.1 Palaemon carinicauda
ATGGGTGAAGAGGTGTTCATGAGATAATCTCTTTTTCCCATGCTTTGCTAGGCCCGTTATATGTCATCCTAAATCACTCTAGAAACTACCAGTTCATGGGGGTTGGGCTTTTGTAGTGTCAGTGTTTACAATTTGAAATATTGGAAGTATGGTATTATCGTCGCCTGACAAGGGGAAACGCCCTCATCTATCTGTGCCAACGTCCTCTCGTAACATTAAGAGAAAAATAAAAAGAAAATAGTCAGTTTAGTCAAAAACCTTCATGCGTCTTCCAACCACATGGAAACATGACGTAATCACTTGTGCGCTATACCTCGTGTGTGTCATACTGCATACCTTATAACAAAATTACATAAGGCTGTGTAAAAAAAATGTGAAATAAAGATTTAGTTCTTCAAAATAACGCAAATTTACATATCGTGAACTGAATGAAAATATAACTAAATAAATAAAAACAGTCTTATATAACTACATACATTTACCTAATCCAACACATGTGGGGCCCACCTTACTAGTTGGCTATACATCTCTTAAAAAAACAAATGAAAAACGTTACAAAAATTATTGTTCCTCATTTTATTAACAAAAGTTTAAAGATTATGATCTAAGTAAACCATAAATTTCTTTAGTCTCTGTTCTATTTTTTGGGCTCAAGCCATGTCGTCGTGATGGAAGTTCCTTAAAGTAGCTTCCTAAGGGATATATATACTACAGTGATATTCCCAGAGAATTTTACCTTTAGGTATCCAGAATTCTAACTCCTGGCACGAATATCCTTAAAATTTCTCCAAAGGATATCGCATAATATCAGCGAACGTATTCTTGACATGCCTCCATAGCAATCTGCACCCCAAACAGCGTTTTGGCTTCGAGGAGGATGTGGCAAAAGGGAGCCGCCCAAAGGCTCTCCCCGCTCTCGTTATACTATTGGGAATACAACAGCGCCATTCCCACGACGGCGGACATTCTTTTTTTTTTTTTGTAGCGATCTCACTCGGTGATATTTCCTGGTGATCTAACTTTTCAATCGTTTTACAGGATTATTATTATGCTCTCTCAATCATCTTCCGCTTCTGGAAAGTTGAGTATCGGGTCTTTACTATAAGTATATTTTAGCTCCTGTTTCACAATGAAATTAGAGTATTTTATTGTGTTTAAGAGCTAGGCCAGTTACTTGAGGCGCCATGGCGCCATCATTCGTTAGGCATGTGTAAATTTAGATAGCAGAACGACTTCCAGTTTTTCATAGCTTTATTTGATTATTTTAATTATTTAGCTATTTAGGCAATTACTCTTGTAAAGTTTTGATAATGTGCATAATTTTTGTTTCCCTTTTCTCTGTCGATCGTATAGTTAGAGTTTCGGTGATTTAGGTAACCGAGATCTCGAATAGCCTAGGTAACCTTACCTAGACGTTTTACTATACGTTCAGACTTTCCCCGGTTACCCTCGTGTTTTGTTTTCATTCAGTGGAGACTGATACCTCATATAATGTTATGAAACATTACACGTCTCTTCGGAGACTTAAGGGTAATCTCTTTCCCTCTGAGTGTAGCCTCAGGTTACAACCCTAATAGCCGTACCTTCAATTTTATTCAGACATGGCTAAGTTACGGTTTGTCCTGCCTCTTCCCTTAACCGTTGGTTGTGGTATACCATCGGGTTTTGGGATTTAGTCAGAATCTCAGAGTTTTTAGTCTTATGTCGGCGACCTGCCAGCAGGGCGAATGGATTGTAGGATACCATCATTCCCCTCATTATCCGCACTTGAAGTTATGGTAGGATACCATCTTCTCCTTGCGCCTAAAAGACTAGTCCTATGCCACAGTACTCTGGGCTGAAGAGTAATTTTCTTTAGCCTAGGATACGTGGCACTAGAACTCTGTTTCTTCTTTGTTGAGAGGAGGCGGCAGTGCCGCCATCCCCTTAACTGTGTCGGCAATCTCTGGGTTGGAGAACTCAGTCTCTCCTGTTCCCTGGGATTCTGCCGATACCGAAACAGAGTTTCTTTTACAGGTGGTAGGATTGACAATTTTTGCCAGTTCCTTTCACACTCATTACAGGACCATGTTCCCTACCCCTTTGTCCTCTTTTGATGGCTGAGCCATTGTCTTTCTTTAGGCCGGCATCTTGCAACCTTCCTTTGCTGGTAGGTTGCCTGAGGCAGCCAAACTCCCTCTCGAGCCATGTCTTTGGCTGACGGCAGAGCATACTGCCGCCAACCACATCATCTGTCGGCAATTGCCGGCCTACCCGGCAACTGCCGGCCCAGTCGGCAGCCAAGATAGCTGCCGGCGACCATGATGGCCATGAGAGGGAAGTCCCTTCTGTTCCCAAGGTTCTTCAGTCCTCCCTTGGACTGCTGCTACAGGTCCTGTTGCCGGGGTACTGCCGGCCAGGCCGGCACAGATAGTGCTGACTCAGTTGGCAGCACGCCGACTGTACTGGTACTGCTGAACTTGCCGGCCGGGAGTGTATCAGCGGTACCTTGACGGCAATAATACTGTAGCTGCATGGAAGCCTGAATGGTACATTCTCCCCTTCTAATAGAACCTTCTCTCTAGAAAAAGGCAGTCAAATTAGACTTTTACATCCTAAATTACTGTATACATTCACAGTAAGGAGTAGCCTTTCTTCCATGCTATCTCTCTCTCTCTCTCTCTTGCTAGCATGCCGGGTACGCCGACAAGACCTAGCTATGCCGGCTACATGCCGGCTGAACTACTGTATATTTTATACAGGTAGCCAGTATATCTGCATTATAGAATATACTGCAGATAGAAAACTACTATATAGTTTATACTAGTAGTTATTTCCAATATATTTTGGATATCCAACACAGGCATTTGCTGAGCCCAATCCTATATTGAATGAATATGATTTCTTCAATATCCAGATTAGAAATCAGTATTAGGATTACCCTACAATATTAAACACTTCAAGGCAGGAGTAATATACTCCTAACCCTTAAAGGGTGCAGCCTTTTTCCTTGAGTCTCCCTGATCAGGAAACTCTATATTTTAATACAGTAGGAAGACTACAGCAAATAGCCTGAGTGGGATATACAAATATATGTCTTTATTTTCCTAGTCCAGCTGGCTTCATGCTAGATGGACCACACTGTCATATGCTACTATGAAGGCAGCATAATGACTAGACTACAATACATGATGTACAGTAGCCAGTAAATTTCAATATAGACTTACTGTAATTAGAAAACTACAGTACCATGATACAGTAGTATTTTCTGACATACCTTGGGTACCCTTGTACGAGCATTCTGCTGGTACCGTTCATATATTTAATGAATAGTTTTCTTCAATATTCTGATCGAGAATCAGTCATCCTGACCCCACAGTATTAACATTATTTTGGGACAGTGATTTGATACTTCTCTACCCCTAGGGGTAAGAGTCCTTCTACTTGGAGTTTCTCTATAGAGAAATCTCCATGTAGTTAATACTGAGGGGAGGCAACAGCATTTGCTCACAGGGGTACACAAGTATGTATCTCCTACTATCCCTTTATAGCTTACTATACTAAGCTACTTTATTGTAAAGGACATTTGCATGTATATTGTCAAGGAGATAATCCATTGTATACTCATTTGGTTTTCCTTTTTTTACAGGAGGAACACCAGATACCTTGTGCTGCAGTCCTCTGCAAGGCCAAGAGTAAGTATTTTTACGGTCATAATACTTGCAGGTTTAATGCCCCCTGCATTATTATTTCCAGATCCCTACATTATTGGAACCCACAGGTTTGCAATATATGTCGGACATTAATGTCCGAAGGTTTTGAAAATCCCAAGTCTACGGAGATTAGGGATACAGCTCAATATAAATTACGCAACTGGGTGAGAGGCTTTCAAAAGATCTCTCCGGGACTTTTCCTACCTAATGATAGGATGTGTAAGCTACTATTTCCTGAAGCAAGTGAGGAAACAGTAGTGCCTCAAGAGCCAACTACATCCCCTGACGGCCAGAAAACATTTGGGGATTAAGGGTAAGAAGTGCCCCAGGGTAGAAGAGGAAAATGTTGTGTCGGAATTTCCTCCGCATATGCCGGCTATAGAGCCATCGATGTCGACATCTTCGTCTTCTACCCCTCTATTGAATAATGTGGTACAATTATGTATCCAGCTGAATAATCAAATAGTGAGCTTTCGTAAACAAAACGAAAAGCAGGAAGTAAAACGCAAGATAGAGCCTCGTAAAGCTTGTCTTGTCGCTTCTCAGGGGTCAGTCAAACGACCTTTGAATCAAGACCTACCAACATGCTCCATAACCAATCCCTGGAGGTATGCGGAGCAGATGCCGATTTCAAATGGCAATCTCTACATCTCAGAGAAAATAGATGCTGTTCCTTTGGACAAAATTCAATTTTGGCCAAGCTTTGATGCTTTACCAAATTGTTGGGTTCGACTGAAGTACGAACCAAAGTCAAGAAAAGGAGCAGAACCAAAGGAGGTCTTGATTCTCGACCATGATAAGGCATAGACTATCCTTTCAGGTAGTCTGAGAAAGGCGGGTTATTCAGAGTCGAAGGTATTCTCACTGAATAACAGACACCCTTCCTTTCTTGCTCCTACTTCACTCTCATTCCCCTTTATGGGGAAGGCATTTACTTCTGTTGCCAAAGTGGTAGAGGCGGGTAAGCCATGTCCCTCACTCGATGAGTGCAAGCCTTTGTCACCAGCTTTTCCCGGACAGGAAAAGGATTGGAAGGAAGTCCATTTGACATTTTCAGTAGGAAAATTAGACAAGGACATCGCAAGTCGACAATTCAAGGTATGTCTCCCTAAATTGTCTGAGTTGCTCTTGTGTAATGAACATGAGTCAAAGGAGAGACTTGCGACATCCCTTTCTCTACAAAACTACATAGAGTTGTGTTCAACCTACGAAAGTACCCCAGACATGCTCATGGTCATAGCCAAAATGCATATGGCTATCTTGGTGAAGGACCTTTACGCCTTTATGAAGGCCAGGAGAGCATGTAGAGAGTTCGCTGACGCAACAGTGAAACACGAAACAAGGAAGCTAATATCTTCCAACATCTGGGGTAAAGACCTCTTCCCACACGAGGTCATTAAGGAAGTAATTAAGAACGCCAACATGGAGAACATAAGTCTTCTCCAAAAATGGGGCATTCCTTCAAAGAGAAAATCTTCTGTGGTTGTGGGTCCCCAACCTAAAAAGAAGATCGAAAATGCTGGAAATATCCGGGCTGCTCAACAACATCCCACTATTCCAGTGACCACGGTGCTACAGGCATATGGTCAAAAGTCTAAGCCTACTGACTACTCGAAGCATAAAGACGCTTCGGCTAGGAGGAACTTTCCCTCAGGATCGCAGGACCTTCGATCCTTCGGTCCAAAGCCTATTCAAGATGAGCCATTGATGGGAAACAGAAATGTCCCCTACCATCTTTTCCTTACCTTCTCCTACACTTCAAAACCCTCCTGGAGAAGTATACCTGAGAGCTATAGAGCATACAGGTGGTAAGAAAACTATAGCTCATCGAGTTCCAGGGAAGGCTGTTTTGTGTTCACGAGAAGGACTGAAGATATCAATGAGTCACTCAACAAGTTCATAAAAAACAGCAAGTTCTGAATGTTAATCCTTCTGAACATATGGACCTTGTTCCAATTAGGGGTGTTCGTAGTCTTGTCAGACCTGAAAGGTGTCCTTCGGAACCATCCAGTCAACCACCCCCCTTCCTCCTACCTAGAATTCATGTTACAGAGAGTAACATTCATCCTAGGAAAGATACGTGTCACTCACAATCCTAAGTATCTTCAAAGGATTGACGAACTTAGTCACCTCAAAGTCAAGCCTAGAAATAGTTCAGGTACTAATATACCTGATCAAGAGGCTGGAGTGGGCAGCACCCAAAGTGTCCGGCCAATGTGCATTCAAAGAGATGGCCTGGTTCCTGGGACATCACGGATGCAAGATAGGCTTCTAGAAGTCTCGACATTCTCCAGCTCAGGGGTTTCGATGTTTAAAAAACCATCGAAGACCTCAGTCACATCAACTCTCCTCTCCTATGGAAATATAAAAGGAGCTCGTGAGGTCTGTCAAGAGACTCAGGTATTCAGTCAGAATACCAAAACGCCAACAGGAAAAAGCGCTAAACTTTCCCCAGTTCGTTGTAGTGACAGACCTGGTGCTAAGGGCACACCAGAAAGATGCGTTAAGAGCTTGGAGAAAACACGCATCAAACGCTTGAAAAGATAAAAAAAGACTGAGATCGGTCCCTCTTTAATCGCTTCTCTAACAGAAATTAGAGCACGAAAGTCCCAAGACTCTGCTGGTTCTTTCATGGGTGGGGAAGCCCCCTCCACACAGATCAGGCTCCCTACGACTGATCTGGGACACCGACGCGATAATAAGACGTCACATTCGAACGTCTCATTCAGTCTTGGTGAAGTTACTCATCCCTCTCTTAAAGGGACGGCACCTACCAGCAGTTCATTTACAACTGATCCTCGATGTGACGGTGGATATTCTATTTAGATACAAACCAATAGATTTGGAATGGTCCATGGGCGCAGACATATTCCCTTCCAGATGGGAACAAGTCCCGGAACTGCAATTCGACCTCTTCATCACGAGCGTCTTCAATAAACTACCTCGCTATATAGCCCATACGAGGATCCTCTTGTGGGGCTGATAGACTAGATGAGGCTGGTTCTAGCTCTGACCCTATGTATATTTCCGAAGATTCAGAAATTAACTGCCTTTGTTTTATCACAGAGATCCCAAACCCTTCATTTCATGATTTTCTCGCTCTAGCGGTTAGAAAAAGGTTTGGGATCTCAAAAGGCAATATAGAATTCTTAGAAGAATACAAGCCTAAGTCAACTAGAAGACAATATGAGTCTTCCTGGAAAAAGTTGTGTTGGGTTTGTCAAAGAAAAAGGACCGAAAGAAATTTCAATAAACTTCTGTCTGTTCTTCTTTGCCCACCTTCATAGCCAAGGTCTGGCGGCCAATACGATAAATACGTGCAAGTCAGCCTTGACTAGGCCTCTCCTATATGCCTTTCAAGTGGATCTGGAGAATGAAATCTTTAATAAGATACCAAAGGCATGTGCTAGGCTTAAGCCCAAAGTACCACCAAAGCCCATCTCTTGGTCTTTGGACAAGGTCTTACATTATGCCTCATCTGTGAACAATGAAGATTGTTCTTTTAAGGATCTAACCCAAAAGGTTAGTTTTCTGTTCGCTATCGCCTCTGGGGCTAGAGTTAGTGAAATAGTGGCCCTATCCAGAGATGAGGGTCACATTCAGTTCACGGAAGTGGGAGAACTGAATCTATTTCCTGATCCATCCTTTCTCGCTAGAAATGAGCTACCCACTAAGAAGTGGGGTCCCTGGTGAATCTGCCCTCTGAAAGAAGATGTCTCTCTATGTCCTGTAGTGTCTAAAGGTCTATCTTCGTAGAACTTCAGACTTCAGGGGAGGACAGCTCTTTAAAGGAGAAACTTCTGGATCAAATTTATCCATAAAACAACTAAGGACGAAGCTCACCTACTTTATTCGTAGAGCGGATCCTGACAGTACTCCCGCAGGTCATGATCCGAGAAAGATTGCTTCATCACTGAACTTCTTTCAGTATATGGACTTTGAGCGCCTTCGTTCATACACTGAGTGTTTTACAAACACTATGCAAAACAAGTGCATGAACTGAAACACTTTGTAGTGGCGGCAGGTAGTGTATTAAAACCTGCCCCCTAATTACTGTAGTAAACAGTTTTTGGTTTGGGACCTCACATGTCCTTGCACATGTAACGGATGAAAATCATCCAGAGTGTTCTACATACACTATGCTACACAAATCCATGTTCTGAAGCAATATGTGGTGACGCCAGGTAGAATATTTAACCTGCCGTTTAATTCTACGATGAACAGCTAATTGACTGGGACTGTCAATTAAAGGGAGAAGAGGTCACCCTTCTTAGGTGTGACTTCTTTTAATTAAGTGTTACCATGATAACACTGGCTCTGTTCAAAATCCCAGGTGTGGAATTATACAGATAGCACTAGTGCCGGTGTACGAAGTACACAGTGCAGATAGAAGTAACCAGTACAGGAATTATGAAGAGAATTTGTTTTATAATTTTCTTCAGTCTGAGAGTGGCACTCATCATTTCTTCCTTCAAGAAGGAAATATAGTCTCTGTACTTGTTACAGGTATAATCCTATTGTCATACTACATTCGTTTAACTGAACATCTTTTAGTCATTTATTAGTAATAAATGTCAATTAAAATGTAGTGCGTCCACCTTCGCCAGACAATTGTATGTATACATGCCAGAGTTCTTCAACTTACCAAAGTAAGTATCCCTCATATATTTGTATGCATCAAATAACAGATATAAGAGACACTGATGTTATTTTAGCAAATATACAACTATGAGACTCTTTGTATATTCAGTGTGTACTTATGTTTGGTCATACTATGTATGTTAACCTCAAGATCCCTTTTCTACTGTCTAGAATGACTCTTCCCTGTAGGAGGCAGGAAGCACTAACATTGGTTATGATTAGTGTTGGTGACGAATAACGGTAACGTCCCTTGTCTCATGTGGTCCCCATGACCATAAAAAATGTTGCTATAAGGTTAAGGCACTGATTAAGAATCCACTGATATACTAATGCTCTGGTATGCTTCCATCACGACGACATGGCTTGAGCCCAAAAAACGGATTTTGAGTGAAGCAAAAAATCTATTTTTGGGTGAGATGGCCATGTCGTCCTGATGGACCCACCCATCTCTTCTAAAAGAAAAGATCTTCACAGTATCCCTCCCGTGGTACTGTATCTGTAACACCACGCTCAATGCTACAAGGAATGTCCGACGTCATGGGAATGGCGAGGTTGTATTCCCAATAGTATTACGAGAGCGGGGAGAGCCTTTGGACGGCTCCCATTTGCCACATCCTTTGAGTGAAGCAAAAAATCTATTTTTGGGTGAGATGGCCATGTCGTCCTGATGGACCCACCCATCTCTTCTAAAAGAAAAGATCTTCACAGTATCCCTCCCGTGGTACTGTATCTGTAACACCACGCTCAATGCTACAAGGAATGTCCGACGTCGTGGGAATGGCGAGGTTGTATTCCCAATAGTATTACGAGAGCGGGGAGAGCCTTTGGACGGCTCCCATTTGCCACATCCTCCTCGAAGCCAAAACACTGTTTGGGGTGCAGATTGCTATGGAGGCATGTCAAGAATGCGTCCGCTGATATTATGCGATATCCTTTGGAGAAATTTTAAGGATATTCGCGCCAGGAGTTAGAATTTTGGATACCTAAAGGTCAAATTCTCTGGGAATATCACTGTAGTACATATATCCCTTAGGAAGCTACTTTAAGGAATTTCCATCAGGACGACATGGCCATCTCACCCAAAAATAGATTTTTTCGCTTCGCTCAAAATCCGTTTAAAGAAACTTTGAACTTTTTTATCACTGTAACTAGTGCTTTTCAACTGGCGAGTAGGCCAGTTTATGCTTCTTCAGCTTCGATGAAATAAAACATACGGGTTGAAGAATTGAATCCTTTCCTTTTTGTATTAGGACAGCCCCAATCCCAGTGTCCGGCGCATCCACTTAGATATGGAATATCTTTTTTAAAGTCGTTGTTATTGGTATCAGTTTGGAGTTGTTAATGTATACCTTCCATTTGCTTTTCCTTTTTGTTGGTCTATTCATAACCTAGGTCAGGTTACTGATCTTCACCAATATTCCGAATAGTCCTTGTAACTTGTTGGTGGAAGGGAATCTCCTTATTGGTAAGAAAGCCAACACTTGTTGTCTTACCGCAAACTTTCTCTTCTCAGTTTTCATACCAAACCTTTCTTCAATCTTGCTAGGCTCGTTTTTAGGTTTTTGAGGGACAGCACTCTTATCTCGTCGATCTTTTTCATCAAATTCTTGACATTGTGTCCATATGTTTCTTCTTAATCATTCAATCTTATGCAAAAATTTTAATTGATCCTCTTACTTCTTGTCCAAATGCCATTTCATTCGGGCTGCATCCCATGATTTCTTGGTAAGCATTGCATACCTCAAATAACAACAAATATAGTCTGATGTCCCATTTATTACAGTTTCATTGCAGTTCTTTGTTAACATACTCTTAAGGGTTTGATAAAATCACCCAAATGCACCTTGGGTGTCTGGGTGATAGGCAGCAGACAGTTGTTGTTTCACTTCCAATAGTTTCAACAAGTTCTGAGACCATTTTGAGGTAAAATTAGTTCATTAGTCACTCTCAACGATTTAGAGAATACCAAACTTAGCAATAAAAACTCTAGTAACTTCTTGATGAATACTTTGGCACTGATGATTCTGACGGTTATGGCTTCTGGGTGTCTTGTCACTCGATACACCAAAGTGAACAATTAGTAGTGGCGTTTTTTCGTTCTCGGTAATGATCCCCAATGTCGATCATTACCTTGCTGAAGGGTTCTCCTTTTACTTCAATCAGCTGTAAGAGAGCTTTCCAACATGCAAGGCAAAACTGGCTAACATCCTAATGCATGCCAGGCCAGAAAAAAAGTGTTTCATAATCGTCTCCTTCTTCTGTTTTATTTCCATGTGTCTTGTCTCATGTGCTACGGTGATCACTTCTCTTCTCAGCGGTGCGATAATTAATATCTTTCAGTATATGTCCCATTTGCCATTCCCAGGGAATTCAGTGGTTTTATATTTCTTCATATTCAATCCATCCTTATGGTAGTAACGGGTGTGAGATAGTTGCACCTTCATCTTATCAACTACACAGTATTATTATTTTGTTGTCACATCCTTCCGTTACAATCCTATCAGCCTGTTCTGACTCACTTGTCCTACTTCTAATGCTGAGTTTTTTTCTTCCAATCCATTGCTTTCTTGTCTTTCTGCTCATTTGTCTTTCGTTCCTTTTCTTTTGAGCTCTCCCTGAGCTCTTCTCTTGCGTATTATCATGGAAAACACTTCTTTTGTAAATGAATCTTACAAGTGATTTGTTCTTTTCGGTTTCTCTCTCATCACCAATATTTTGAACGAAGTCACTCGATCCGTGGTCTTAGCAAGAAAAAATTTATATTTGGACTAGCGAATTACGTAAACTCCCAAACTCCCAAAATCACTTGCTTTATATTACATAAATATAATACAAGCGAGAATATCCTCAAGCTCTTAGAATACAACACAACTCCCAGGCTTTATTATACATGGACAGTTAATATGCAAAGTTCTCTTCAGTCAAAACAAAAACTGGGTGATTACTGTACTTTTAACGGGATCTATTCTAAATCCCACCTCTTACTTCGTTTTTCAGTCAGGGAACATGACCATGGGTCTAAAATAATTATTGGAGATTGAAATAATACATAATTTACAAAATATTAACTTGATATATAATACCAAAATTAAATTATTTCAATCCTAAATTTGAACCAGAAATCAGAATTAGGACTAAAATTACCCCTCAAGAATGATACAATTATTTTTCAGTAAAATTTAATTGATGAAAATATTTAATTTAGACAAAAAGTAATAAAAAATTAATTGAACACTATAGGATATAAGCAATAATTACACCTTCATATATGTATCTGTTACTCTCACCTAACGATTAAACAAAACACACACACAAATATATATATATATATATATATACATAGATATAAATATATATATATATATATATACATCTATATATATATATATATATATATAATATATTTATCTATATCCATATATATATATAAATATATATATATATATATATATATATGTATATATATGATATATATATATATATATATATATTTACATATAAATTTATATACATATATATGTATATATATATATATATATACATATATATGTATATAAATTTATATATAAATATATATATATGTATATATATATATATATATATATACATATATATAGATATATATATATGTTTATATATATATATATATATATGTATATATATATATTTATATATATATATATATATATGTTTCGTATATATATATATATATATATATACATATATATATATATATATATATGTATATACATGTGTATATATATGTATATATATATATATATACCTGTATATATATATATGTATATATATATATATATATCCACATACATATATGTATAAATGTATATATATATATATATATATTCATATATATACTGTATATATACATATATATATGTATATATATATATATATATATATATTTAAATATATATATATATATATATATATACATATATATATATATATATATATATGCATATATATCTATCTATCTATCTATCTATATATATTATATATATATATATATATATGCATTTATATATCTATATATTTATCTATCTATCTATCTATATATATATATATATATATAATATATATAAATATATAAATATATATATATATATATATATACATATATATATATATATATATATATGTATATAT
>NC_090740.1:89334792-89342292 GCF_036898095.1 Palaemon carinicauda
TATATTGAGGATTGATATATTCTCATATGTAAACTACGAAAGTAGTAATATACATGTGTTAAGATATTTTACAATGTTTAGAGGTCTAAATAAGGATTTAAGCTATCACATTTCTTTTTTTAGGGTTCTGTCTAGAGATTATTTTCATTTATATGTCATAACAAATAAAGACTGGCAATGGCCAATTTAGTTTTTGGAAAAGGAAGTGATTTTAACGATTTAACCAACTATTGTAACATACATACAACAAATACAGAGAGAGAGAGAGAGAGAGAGAGAGAGAGAGAGAGAGAGAGAGAGAGAGAGAGAGAGAAACCAAACGACTGTGATAAACATATTTTGAAATTATGGTGCTTAATTGCCGCTGTAATATTTTACTACGGTCAATTTTTGGTGCTCTTTTATCGGGGCTTAAAAATCTTGCGCTCACAAGTTGGGGACTATCCTACTGCAGCTACTTCATCTGTCAACAAGGTGACCCGAGGTAGCACAGGCCCCATCGGAACTGCATGGCAATTGCTTGCGATTCCTTTCTATTCCAAGGACGCTCTTTCGCCTCTCTCTCTCAACTCTCCTCCTTCTACCCAAGGCATTCTTCACTCCATAAATCCACCTAACCTTTGGCCTTCTTCTTACACTTCTCCCACCAAGTCTTACTTCTTTGGCAGGCGGCCATTTTCCATCATCTCTACATGGCCAAACCTTCTCTACTCATTCATATCACCTCTAGTTGTTAATTAATTTACTAAACCCATTTCACCCTTACTACTTCGTTTCTAACCCTTTCTAATCGAGATACACCAGCTACACTACTCAGAACCTTTTCTTCAAACGCATTCAATTTCTGTCTCTTTGTCACTTTCATTCCCCACATCTCCAATCTATACATCACAGTTGGTACAATTATTTTCTTATGAGGATCTCTTTCTACATTCATTCCTAACACTATTCTTTACTACTCCCTTCACTGCCTCAACACCCTACATACTTCATTCACTCTATAACGTACATCTGCATGCACTCCACCATTTGCAGAAACATAAAAACCAAAGTACCTAACCCTTTTCTACCTACTACGACACCTGTCTGGTGATACACACGTAAGGTCTAGATGTGATAAAATTATTATTATTATTATTATTATTATTATTATTATTATCAGCTCTAATGTCCCATATCAAGGTTAAAATTGATCCTATATTCTAGAGATAGTACGTTGGCCAGGGCACCAGCCACCCGTTACGATACTACCGTCAGAGAGTTATGGCGTTCTTTAACTGGCCAGACAGTATTACATATGATCCCTCCCTCTGGATACAGCTCATTATTCCTTTGGCTACACTTACACCAAATAGTTTGCCCTACTCTTTCCACATTCCCCTCTGTCCTCATACACCCGACAACACTAAGATTACCAAACAGTTCTTCTTCGCTCAAAGGGTTACTAACTGCAATGTAATTGTTCAGTGGCTACGTTTCTCTTGGTAAGGGTAGAAAAGAATCTTTAGCTTTGGCAAGTGGCTTTTCTAGGAGAGGGACGTTAAAAAATCAAGCCATTATTCTCTAGTCTTGGGTAGGGCCCTAGCCTATGTGCCATGGTCTTCCATTGTTTTGGGATAGAGTTATCTTGCTTGAGGGTACACTCAAGCACAATATTTTATCTTATTTCTCTTTCTATTGTTATTTGGAAGTTTTCATAGTTTACATATAATATATTTGTATCAATGTTATTAATGTATTCTTTAACTTTTCTTATAATATATTTCCTTATTTCCTTTCCTGACTGAACTATGGTTGTACCTTAGCAAGTATTAATAATAATAATAATAATAATAATAATAATAATAATAATAAGATTACAGGACATGAACGTTTATTAGTTCACATCGAAGAAATTCCACACAAAAAAAAATCTCCACTGCTCCCTGATAGCCCCTCTAACCTTCATTTCCGATGGTGTAAGAGCTATTTTTGTCTTTTTTCGTGTTATTTCAGTCTGCTTTTATGTTGTCATATCGAATCACACCACTCTCTCTATCCAATGACGACATTCTCTACCTTAGGCATTATCTCTACTCCCCTGACACCCCCAGCTGGAGATATAGGGATCCTTACATCTCAATCTTACCAGCAAGCGAAAACGTTGCGATTCTAATCCTTATTCATGACCATGCAAGGTCTATTTTAGTGTATTTCTATGTTGCATTTATGTTCAAATCGTAAAAAAGCTACTACAAAGAGTTCTTCAATTCTCCCACTCTAACTCCCCAGAAGTCCAACCCACAACGTAAGTAAACCGTATTACCTGTAATGCAAGATGTCGACATAGGATGAATTTTTTTTTTTTCCTTTTATTCTTTTTTCCTCAGCTATCATTTCTCAAAAATAATATGATATCCATGTCTTATATACTTCTTATTGATATTGTTCATTGTTTTCACGAGTAAAGGCTAGCCTATTGTCATTATTTCCTTTTATTAAAATTCTGAGCAGTAGTCAATGCGTCATATTCTTATATACGCAGTTTCTTTACAAACTCGTGAAATACACAAAACAGGAATAACCTCCCCCAGTTCATAGTGAGGCAGTGAGAGTTACACGCAAGGTGGGATGACAGACGAACGAACGAACGAACGAACCTTATGTCTAATGAGCTAAATTTTTATAACGTCTCTCTCTCTCTCTCTCTCTCTCTCTCTCTCTCTCTCTCTGAAATGTGTATGTTTGGGTGGTCCTAATTTTGTTTTTGTTTATCATATATATATATATATATATATATATATATATATATCTATAAATTATACACTATAGAATATATATTCTGTGAAAGGAAACAAATGGATATTTTCATTATCTTTCTCTCTAACGTTAGATGCATTATTACTCTCGAGTAGTTTTATATCTTTCATCGGCTATCTATCGTTGAATTTTTCCGGAATAACATAGACACCTCAATAAGTATATATATATATATATATATATATATATATATATATATATACACTTACCTTATAATTATAAAGTAGAGAATACTTATTGTGTCAAAGGAAACAAATGGATGTTTAGATTATATTTCTCTATAACGTAAAGTTCATTGTTGTTGGGAAGAAGTTTTATGTTTCGACTGGTATGTATCGTGGAATTGTTATAGGATAACATCGTCACTGCAACGATTTTTTTTTCTTTTTTTTTAGCACAATAATAGTCCATTGTCAACTTTTAGAGAAGATCTTATAAAAGCGAAATATATTACCCATTCTCTCTCTCTCTCTCTCTCTCTCTCTCTCTCTCTCTCTCTCTCATCAGTAGGCAAGTTTGTTTATCGTATGCCACAGCCACTCCCATTTCTCCAACGCCTCTTTGTCTAATAACCTTTTTTTTCTAGCATCTTTTTGTCCATGATTTATTTTTTTTTTATTTTTTTTTTTATTTTTTTTTGGAGGGGTGATGTCTAATATCTACACTTTTGAGACCAGTCCAGTACATTACTATGATCAAAATATCTAATTTTCATGATTTTCGTTGGTCCATTTAATACATTTTTTTTTATAACTTAAGCAGTTTGGTCTTTCTGTAATGCTATGATTCCTCGCAATTACGTTTCTGTTTTGTTTTACAAAATGCTTTGTTTGAGGAAATTTGAGAAAATAATTTTCCGCGATTATTTGCTTTGTTTCCAGATAAACAAAAGACATCATATCAACATTACTTACAAAAAGGAAAATTATGGAAACTTCGGTCAACCATAGTATACTAATGGAACACTTTAAAATTGCCATTCATAGAGCATTCAATTCAGCCATTCCAAATTGTTAAATAGTCGGCTGTTTTTTTTTTTTTTTTTTTTTTTTAATATTTTGCTGTTACTTTGGGCAATCTTCATTTCCAATAATTACTGGGTGGGGATTGCGATAAATTACAACACTGAATCTGTATTCTGCTTACAATATAAGATGTTTTTTGGCATTAGGCTTTCTTCCAGTAGCTGATCTTGAGTAAGTCTAAGATGAGCTCATGCATGATGATGATGAAATTCCAGGAGAATTTATTAGTAATTTGATATAAAGTACATAGGTTCAATGAAAACTCGTGGCACCAGCAGAAGAAGAAAGAAACCCCATTATTTCAAATGAATTTATTGAATGTCAACAACAGAGTTGTCAAAAACTTCCCTAGAAAAAATAACGGTATAGAGGAATAATTTTAGTCTTTCTCTTTTTATTTGAAAACTTAAATTATATTTTTTAACAATCACAATAATCTAAGCATGATTACATTCAATAGCATTTTTATATAAACATAAACCATCTAATTCAACAATTTACAAAATTTAGATTTTTAGATACTTAAAAACAATAATTCATATACTTTTTCTGTGAACATTCTATTCATTCTTTTTTTTATAGAAATTTTTTAAAACCCACCGATCATAATGAAATTTACACTGAAAAGGGCATCTGTTTCCTCTTTCGTATATCATTCCTTTTTTAGACCCAAACATCATATACATAACCAAAAATTAATACAAGGGCGCTATTACAATCCTTTTTCGTCTTATATCTGTGATCGAACATTAAAATATTTAAAAAACTGTTCCTGTTTATGTCACAAGTATGAAATAATACAATTTTGACATATATAAATATTGTTTGTATGTGCCTTGAAAAAAAAATATGCTAACTGTATTCAACATCCTTGCAATGATCACATTTATCATTGTTTCTAATATTCAACATTTTCAGCCAATTATTGGTCACCAAAGTTCCTTGCGCATATTAATAGGGAAACTCTCTCTCCATGATACCAATGAAAGGTTTGTTTATGCTGTCCCATACCATTTTCCAGTCGAGAAGTGGGTAACTACCTTCAATTTTCAGGACACTTTCTAATCTCATAAAATTATAACAATCTTTAGAACTTAAATTATGAAAATTCGCATGGTGATAAACTTTCTGATTACATTAATTGCCAGTGAATAAAATGATGTTGATACAAGTGAAACCTCATTCATTTCCTTTAAGTCCTATAAAAAAGTAATTCTCATCTTGCAATAGAAATGACTTAAACCAATATCCTTTCTGATATCATTTAGAGCTTTGGAACTGAAAATCGCTAAGGACCTCAAATAAACAATTATAATTCCCATACCACCTTTTTCTTTTGACAAACAAAGAGTATCTCTACCTACAGGATGTTAAGTTCCCTGCCAGATATATCAGAATATATGCATATTTATTTCAGCAATATACTTTTTCAGAGGAGGCAAATTGTGCAGAATATATACCAAACTTTTGACAAAACTATTGAATTTAAGATAATATTTCTTTGGAAAATAGACAATTGTCTTCGACTTAGTATATATATTGATGTTTTAATATGTTGAGTAGGGTGAGATAAATTTTCTTTACATGTAACCTCAAAATAACTATAATAAAGTATACCAAGAATTTTGATACTTTCAACAGTTTTCAATCAACTGATAGGCCAGATTTTTCAGTTTTCCCATTTCCCAAACCCAATTATACTAGTTTTCTTGTTGTTTAGCTGAGCTCCTGTCGCAAGTTCAAACCATTGTACTTCTTTATAACATTCTCTAACTGAATCATTAGTTGACGAGATCAAGGAAGAGTCCTCTGTATAACCTTACAGTCATATATTTACACTGTTTGGAAGGCTAGGCCCTATCATCTTGTTATTACTCTTTATTGCTTTATACAAAGGTTTTTTAAATATACAATATAACAGCATTGACCTAGGGCAGCCTTATCTGACAGACCTTTTAATACAAAAAGGTGAACTCATAAACCCATTTACCAAGATACTAATTACACAATCTTTGTACAATATTCTAACTAGAGCCACAAATTCATCTGGTAAACCAAATTTCTTCATTACTTTAAAAACAAAATGCATAGTAACTCTATCAAAATCATTAGACTACTTTAAGCTTAAAATTACCAAGTCTTCACTCTTTTGTTGTACATGAAAAATTACATTTCGATTCCTATTATTACAATTCAAAATCAACCTTTCCTTCAGTGCAAAATATTGTTCTGGGGAGATGATGTTCCCAATAACACATCTCAAACCTTTTGCTAAAACCTTAGCAAAGATCTTATAGTCAACATTCAGTAGGGATATAGGTCTCCAGTTCGCCACCAAGAATAAATCTCCTCTCTTACCTAATAATTGTATTATACCTATATTTTGACTATTTGACAATCTATTTCACAGTTGCAATGGATTCGAACACTTCCATAACGCCAGGCTTTATTAAACACCAAAACGTTTTTTGCAGAATTCTATAGGAATTCCATCATACCCTGGTGATCTTCCTTTACATCTACTCTTGATAGCATCACAAACCTCAATTTCCTTTAGTTCTCTACTTAACAAACTTAGGTCTTTTTGATTTAAGGCAGAATGGCATAGGTTAAGAAAATTATATTGACATTCTACCTGACCAGTTACCTTAGTAAAACATTTTTCAAAGTGTTCATTCATAAAAACAGAAATTCCCTCCGTGCATTCTATAATGAAACCATCTGCTTGTTTTATGTTAGTAATGCATGCATGGTTTTTCTTTTTCTCATCCACAAGTAGATGTGCAGATATTTTTTCACCAATTGCACAATCATTTAGTTTGGCTCTAATCTTTATACCTTTTAATATATCATTCTGGATGTCACAACTCCTACTCTCGAGATTCCTAATATTTTCATAATCTATATTAGTTTTATAGTTAATATCATAAAGTTGATGCAATCTTCTTGGTATAAGTTAAGCAATCCATACTTTTCTTGTGAAAATTGTTTACATTGGGATTTTGCTCAGTCCCAAAATAAAAGTATGTATCAAATGCACCCTTTTTCTGCTTTATAAACTGCCATATATGCAAAAAAAAAAAATTCTTGAATTTCATCAGAATCTAAAACTTCAAAACTTAACTTTCAATACCCTGTGACAGTTTTTTGTGTGTTTACGTTTCATTTCAAACCATACTATGATCTGAAAAACTTATTGGAATGGTGTCTGATGATGTTTTTCAATCAAATAAATTTATATTATAAATCATGTCTATTCTGAATCCATAGTTTTTGCGTATATAAGTGTATTGTAGTATCCTGTTTATGCATTTGTAATTATCTTTCAAAGCAAGCTTTTTAACTAGAGTACTATTAGACGTAGACAGTAAGGCTTTGTTGTTATTAATACAATCTCTCGTGCGTGGTATACAGTTGAAATCACCTTAAAAAAATAAAATAGTCATTATCATGTCGCAGGTAATAAAATATGCCATTCTTGAAAAAAAAGTTTTCCCTTTCAGCAAATTTACTTGCACCACGTCGAGCATACATATTTATAATAGGTATAATGCTGTTATTGTGACATACTCTTACACCAACAATTATATCATTAGGCCATCTCCTTAGTTAGAATTTCTACATTTGTTTTAATTTGTTAAATTAAGTAGGATAACTCAAACCTGAAATATATTTA
>NC_090740.1:89359792-89364792 GCF_036898095.1 Palaemon carinicauda
TAAGTGGATATATATTTCCAAGATAGAATTCGGTATTAGATACCATTCGTGGGTGATATTTACATTAATTGAAATCACATGTGCTTGTGATGTATATTCATTAACCCTGGATAGGTACGATGGGTCGTTTGCGACCCCGAGCGTCAAAAAAAAACAGGTTTTTCTCACGTGACTCACCCCTGTGACTGAATTTGTGGGTGATCGACCTGCAGGAGGTGTCTCCCCTACACGCTCTAGTAGTGTCCAGATGTGCATTGCTGTAGCTGTACTCCTTCCCCGATTTCTGAGACGCGTCGGGGTCGAGCGCGACCGAGTTTACCCTTCTAAGGTAGTTTGCATAATTATCAAAGTTATTACGTATTATGAAATTGTCGTAGAATGGTGCAACTTGTATAGGTTATCAGTTGTGGAAAGTCTTGGTGGATTGTTTGGCTACCATGTGCATGATTTTTTTTTTAGTTAAAATGTCGTTCATCACCACGAGGACCATTTTACCGCGAGTGCCCCTTTTTCATTTTTTTTCATTTTTTTGCCAAGTCATTTTTCCGTAAGATATTGCCAAATAGGGTCGTAAAACTTTTGCTTGTTTAGTGTTGGAAAGTTTGTCTAGATGATCTGGCTACCCATGCATGACTTTGTTTTTGTCAGATACACGTAGTTATTGGTATATTGGGTATTTAACTGCGGTTACCAATTTCTGTTTTTTTTCAATATTTGTAAAAATTACTACGTAGTAAGGAATTGCCGTATATTATTCATTTTTTTTTCATGTTTATGTGTTAGAAAGTGTGCCTTGATGGTTGGGCTAACACGTGCATGTCTTTTTTTTATCTGAGATGCCGTATATTAGAATGTCGGGCATTTTACCGCGAGTGTCCCTTTTTCATTTTTTTTCATTTTTTTGCCAAGTAATTTTTCCCTAAGATATTGCAAAATAGTGTCGTAAAAATTTTGCTTTTTTAGTGTTGGAAAGTGTGTCTAGATGATCTGGCTACCCATGCGTGATTTTGTTTTTGTCAGATACGACGTAGTTATTGGTATATTGGGTATTTAACTGCGGTTGCCAATTTCTGTTTTTTTTCAATATTTGTAAAAATTTACTACGTAGTAAGGAATTGCCGTATATTATTGATTTTTTTTTTCATGTTTATGTGTTAGAAAGTGTGCCTTGATGGTTGGGCTAACACGTGCATGTCTTTTTTTTTTATCTGAGATGCCGTATATTAGAATGTTGGGCATTTTTCCGCGAGTGCCCCTTTTATTTGTTTTGCATTTTTTTGCTTAGTCATGTTACCGTAAGGAATTGGCAAGTAGTGTCGCAAAACTTATATTTTTATAGTGTTGGAAAGTGTTTCTAGATGATCTGGCTACCCATGCCTATTTTTTTTTAGCCAGATATGGCGTATATATAAGTATGTGTTCGATTTTCCTGTGATTGCCATTTTTTCGTTTTTTCCCATTTCTTTCAAAGTTACTACGTACTAAGGAACTATCACAGAGTAATATTTCATTTATATGTTTATTTGTCGGAAAATGTGCCTTGATGGTTTGCCTAGCACGTGGCTGATTTTTTTTTCTTCTGAAATGCCGTATAATATTAGAATGGCCATTTTTCCACGAGTGCCCCTTTTTATTTGTTTTGCATTTTTTTGCTTAGTCATGTTACCGTAAGGAATTGACAAGTAGTGTCGCAAAACTTATAATTTTTTAGTGTTGGAAAGTGTTTCTAGATGATCTGGCTACCCATGCCTATCTTCTTTTTTTAGCCAGATATGGCGTATATATAGGTATGTGTTCGATTTTCCTGTGATTGCCATTTTTTCGTTTTTTCCCATTTCTTTCAAAATTACTACGTACTAAGGAACTATCACAGAGTAATTATTCATTTATATGTTTATTTGTCGGAAAATGTGCCTTGATGGTTCGCCTAGCACGTGGCTGAATTTTTTTTTTTCTGAAATACCGTATATTAGAATGTTAGCCATTTTTCCGCGAGTGCCCCTTTTTATTTGTTTTGTATTTTTTTGCTTAGTCATGTTACCGTAAGGAATTGGCAAGTAGTGTCGCAAAACTTATATTTTTATAGTGTTGGAAAGTGTTTCTAGATGATCTGGCTACCCATGCCTATCTTTTTTTTAGCCAGATATGGCGTATATATAGGTATGTGTTCGATTTTCCGGTGATTGCCATTTTTTGTTTTTTCCCAATTCTTTCAACATTACTACGTACTAAGGAACTATCACAGAGTAATGATTCCTCTAGATATTTATTTGTCGGAAAATTTTGTTTACTTTTTTTTTGATTGAATATCATCCAATTTTTTTAGCTAAAATATTATATTGTTTTACATTTTTTTTTTTTTCGATTTTATTTCCCTTCAAAAAAATTTTTTTGGGTCAGAATTTTAATTTTATAGTCGTAAAATAATCGACAATTATCCAGCAACCCACCATACAATTTTTATGCATATCCAATAATAATTAGATTAGTAAATAACACCTTGAAATTGACATACCCTTCCTACATTTCAAGTGGCAGATTAGGGAGTCTGAGTCAGTGTGGTTGGCGGCCATTTTGTGGACATATCCGAAGCGTAAGCTGCCCTATCTATATATATTCTTGTTCCCTATAGAATTTGTGATATTTTGGTATATTTTTACCTGCATAAATATCATATTATATATTAAATATATGTATTTTTTTACGAAATTTCTAAGTACTCAAAAAATTACCTTTAGATATGGCCCCTGATATAAATGTAATTTACAAAATAATGAAGATTTTTTTACATATTTCTATTTTAGGATAACATATGTTTATTCCCTAAAAAAAATTAGCCACTTCCTATTTCATTTGGGTACCCAAAAAAATTCATGAAATTTGGAACAAAATTTTTGGCCAAAAAAAGTTACTCTTTTTTTCTCATTTCAGATCTTCACCTCCATGGGTCTGACTTCATCCAAAATACATCAAAATGTGTCCTAAACATTCAAGAATCAATTCCTAAAAGGATTTGTGTATATATGTATAAACTTTTTTTTTATGAATTTTTATGTCAGGTCTTTTTTTTTTCTACTTAATTTTTTAAAATATTTATAATAAATAGTTTTTCTGCAGATGAGTAGTATTTATCTTTACAGTTGTTTTAAACATTCACTGAAGTTTTTTTTGGCAAAAGAAAAAAGGAGGTTACTGCAAAAACTGATTTTTCAAGAATTTTTTTTGGCGTCGGTGTCGTTCGCGTCCGAGTATACCCTTAAAGGGGTGTCCGAGGAGCGTACCTATCCAGGGTTAAAAATAACCACGTGTTGCAAACTCACGATTCCGCTATCATGATGGAGATGGGTTTATTTCAAGTCTATGAAATGATTCCTGAATTTGACAGGAATATGTACGGCGAATTTTCATAAAACTTTTATCTCTCTTGATAGCTCATTCAGTAGAGTCATTGTAGGTATGGTTTCCAGCAGAACAGATGGGGGTTCGAATCTCCACCCGGCCAAAAGCTGCTACCATAAAATTAATTCTAAGTGGATATATATTCCCAAGATAGAATTCGGTATTAAATACCATTCGTGGGAGATATTTATATTAATATAAATCACATGTGCTTGTGATGTATATTCGTTAAAAATAACCACGTATTGCAAACTCACGATTCCGCTATCATGGTGGAGATGGGTTTATTTCAAGTCTATGAACAGATTCCTGAATTTGACAGAAATATGTACAGGGACTTTTCATAAGACTTTTATCTCTCTTGATAGCTCATTCGGTAGAGTCATTGTAGGCATGCTTTCCAGCCGAACAGGTGGGGGTTCGAATCGCCACCCGGCCAGAAGCTGTTACCATAAATTTAATTCCAAATGGATATATATTCCCAAGATAGAATTCGGTATTAAATGCCATTCGTGGGTGATATTTACATTAATTGAAATCACGTGTGCTTGTGATATGTATTCATTCAAAATAACCACATGTTGCAAACTATCGATTCCGCTATCATAGTGGAGATGGGTTTATTACACGTCTATGAACAGATTCATGAAATTGACCGGAAGATGTACAGGGACTTGTCATAAAAATTTTATCTCTCTTGATAGCTCAGTCGGTAAAGTCATTGTAAGTATGGTTTCCAGCCAAACAGGTGGGGGTTTGAATCTCCACCTGGCCAGAAGCTGTTACCATAGAATGCATTCCAATGGATATATATTCCCAAGATAGAATTCGGTATTAAATGCCATTCCTGGGTGATATGTACATTGATTGAAATCACGTGTGCTTGTTATGTGTATTCATTTGAAATAACCACGTGATGCAAGCTCACGATTCAGCAATCATGGTGGAGATAGGTTTATTTCAAGTCAATGAAGAGATTCCAGAATTCAACAAGAATATCTACGGGAACTTGTCATAAAACTTTTATCTCTCCTGATAGCTCAGTCGGTAGAGTCATTATAGGTATGGTTTCCAGCCGAACAGGTGGGGGTTCGAATCTCCACCCAGCTAGAAGCTGATACCATAAAATGAATTCTAAGATGATATATATTCCCAAAATAGAATTCGGTATTAAATGCCACTCGTGGGTGATATTTACATTGATTGAAATCAAGTGTGCTTGTGATGTGTATTCATTTAAAATAACCACGTGTTGCAAACTCACGATTCCGCTATCGTGGTGGAGATGGGTTTATTTCAAGTCTATGAACAGATTCCTGAATTCAACAGGAATATGTACGGGGACTTGTCATAAAACTTTTATCTCTCTTGATAGCTCAGTCTGTAGAGTCCTTTTAGGCATGGTTTCCAGCCGAACAGGTAGGGGTTCGAATCTCCACCCAGCTAGAAGCTACTACCATAAAATGAATTCTAAGTGGATATATATTCCCAAGATAAAATTCGGTATTAGATACCTTTCGTGGGAGATATTTACATTAATTGAAATCACATGTGCTTGTGATGTATATTTATTAAAAATAACCACGTGTTGCAAACTCACG
>NC_090740.1:89374792-89382292 GCF_036898095.1 Palaemon carinicauda
GGTAATGGGTTGATAGTGGATGAGAAGGCTAAGGTTAGAGATAATGGGAAAGGAAGTGATAGTGATAGTAATAGTAATAGTGATAGTGAGATTGAAGATAAGGGAATTAGGCATAGTAAGGATGAACAAAAATGTAATAGGAAGAATAAGAAAGGTAAAAGTGATGTAAAGAAAGAGAAGAAAAAGTGTCAGGATGATAGCAAGGATGATCGTGAATGGGTGAAAGTGGTAAGTAAGAAAAAGGGTAAGAAGGGAATGGTTAAGGATAGGAATTTAAGTGTGGAAGTGGATTCATTATATTCAAATGAGGAAGAAGGTAACAAGGGAGTAGACAGTGATGATAGCAGTGAGAATGAAGGTGATGTGTGTAAAACTGTGTTTATGAGAGAGGTACCTCGGTGTGAAAGGTTCAATGAGCATAGCAGTAGGTATGTATATGATTTTTTCAAGGAGTTTGAGAGGTATTGTCAGGATAAGTATGGTGATAGTAAAAGAGTTTGGGCTAGGGAGTTAGGAGAATATTTGACTGGGTATTTGTTGACGACGTATGGAGTGATAATGAGTGTAGGGGACGTTGATTATGAAAGTGTGAAAAAGAGAATAATTGAGCAGGTAAAACGTATGAAAGGGAGTGTTAAGTATAAGCGTAAGAATTATTTTGATGAAGCACGGATGAATGCAGGAGAAGCGATATCGATGTATGTATGTAGGTTGGAAACTTTAGCTAGGAAGAAGTATGGGGATGAAGGTATAAATGAGAATAAGGAGTTAATGAAGAAGTTTTTGGCTACTGTACCTGAGAATGTTGCTGAGTTTGTTAATTTGAAACGGAAGGAGAAAATGAGGTGGACGAAAGAAAGATTGACATGGGATGATATTTTAGAGATAGTTGAGGATTACGAGTTGGATAGATGTATGAAAGAAAGTAAATCTGTGAGTGTAAGAACTGGAATGGAGGAAAGTGTGCCAGAATTTGTTAGTTTTAGAGATGCTGTTATGAGAGGACCGATGAGGGTAGCTGATAGTGTAGTAGATAGGAGTGTTAGGGCGAGTAATGTGGGAATACCTGTAAGGACAAATGAAGGGTTTAGGCAAGGGAATCAGGTTTGGAGGGATAGGAGTGCTAGTGCACGGCAAGGTAGGTCAGGTAGTTGTATCAGTGAAGAGAAGTGTTATAGATGTGGGAAAGTAGGACATAAGAAGAATGAATGTAGATGGGCTCTAGGTGCTTGTTTTGGATGTGGTGAGGTAGGGCATAGAATTAGTGAGTGCAAGAAAGAGAAAGGGATAAAATGTTATCGGTGTGGTATGACTGGGCACATAGCGAGTGGATGTCGGAGTAATCGTACAAATGTGATTTGCGGTAATTGTGGTAAGGATGGTCATTATGCTAGAATGTGCAAGGAGCCACGGGGTAAGTGTACTGAATGTGGTGCAGATGGGCATGTAGCTAGGGTATGTAGGAAGAAGGGAGTAAATCAGCCAGGATGTTCGGGAAACTAGAGTGTAAGAGGGTTCAGCTGGGTAGAGTCCTCGAGTGTGTGCGGAGTGAATGTGATGCATGTTCGTGAAGGTTTACTACATGAAGACGTGATGGGCGAAAGAGCTTATGACTGCATGAGGTCAAGAGTGAATTTTAATGGAATAGAGCTAGTTGGTCTGATTGATACTGGTTGTGGTGTCAATTTAATGTTTAGGAATGCATACGATAAGGTAAGGGATGTGTGTGAATTTAGGGGGTGTAAAGGTGAAGTGAAAGGTATCGATAATTTAAGTATGTCTGTGCAAGGAAAGTTACGTGAAAATGTTATGATTGGGGGGCTGATGATGGAAGATAATGATTTTTATGTGTTCGAGGGAGTAAATGACAAAGACGATGTGTTGTTAGGTTATAACTTCTTGAAAAAATGCGGTATGATTGTACATCCTAGTGTAAATATGATAGAGATGAAAGTTAAGGGTAAATTTTGTGGGGAATTTTATTTGAATGAAGATGGTAGTGTATGTACGAAGGTATGGAAAGGTGTGCCGTTAATAGCAAAAGAAGGTGTTAAATTGTCAAAAGATGCGAGTAAGGTTGTCAGTGTAAAAGTTGCATGGCCGAATAGTCTGGGAATTGCCAATAGTGACAATTGTGAATATGTAGTGGAAGGTTCGGAAGCAAGTAATTTGGTGAAAGCAAGTGTGCATGTGTATGATGGTATTTTGAATTTGCAGGAGCCGAAGGTGTATGTGAGCTTGGTGCCGACTGTAAGGAGGAAGAGAATACGGGGTATACTTGAGGGTGATTGCATGGGATGTATGTATACGTTGGTCAATGTAGAGGATGAAAGGTATGTTAATTTGAGACATGTTATGACGGGTAAGATAAAGCAGGATGACGATTGGGACTATGAAAGTTTGAAAGAAAGAATTAATGTAGATGAGAATAAAAGTGAGGGAGAAAGGGAACAATTGTATAGGATGTTATGGGATAGACGGAGAGTTTTGAGTCGCGGTGACGAGGATTGTGGGGGATCAAAGATGCCTGAATTTAAGATAGTTCTTAGTAATGATACCCCCATATATCAGCGTCCCCGACATTTTTCCCCGCCTATTGCCAGAGAAATAGAAGAGCAGTGCCAGGAGTTAGAGCAAATGGGTGTAATAGAAAGGAGTGAGAGTGCCTGGAATAGCCCTATTGTACCTGTAAGAAAGCCGGATGGAAGTTTACGTATGTGTATAGATTAAAGGAAGGTGAATGAAGTAACTGTTAAAGAACGTTTTCCGATGAATGTAGTGTCTGACTGTGTGTATAAGATGCATGGTATGAAAGTTTTTACAAAGTTAGATTTAGTTAGGGGCTATTACCAGATGCCTCTGGCAGAGGGGAGCAGGCCCATTACGGCATTTTCAAGTAGAAATTGTCATTATCAGTTTAAAAGATTAAGTTTTGGCCTTGCTAATGCGCCTGCTGCCTTCCAGATGGCAATGAATGTAGTTTTGGCTGGGTTTGATAGACAGAAGGTGACTGTTTTTATTGATGATATTTTGATTGCTAGTGAGACTGTTGAGGAACACATGCAGTTGCTTGGAGCAGTATTAGAACGGTTGATAGAAGTTGGTGTGAAAGTTAAGCTTGAAAAGTGTACATGGTTGGCCGGGGAGGTGGAATTTCTTGGACATGTGGTGAGTGAATCGGGTATAAGGAAGAGTGAAAAGTTTGTGAGTAAGGTGAGAGAGTTTCCAGGTCCTCATACGGTGCGTGAGTTGAGAGGTTTTCTTGGGTTAATTGAATTTGGTCGGAAGTTTGTCAGAGATTGTTCGGGAATTGGGAAGCCTTTGAATGAGTGGACAGGTAAGAGAAATAGTACGAGACTGAAATGGGATGAGCGTATGATTGAAGCATTTGAAAACTTGAAAGAAGAGGCTGCGAGAGACGTCACTTGGGCCTTTCCCGACTATAGTGAGCATGCGAGTATGCTAGAGTTATATACGGATGCTAGTGGGATTAGTATGGGTGGTTGCTTGGTTCAAATGCAAAGAATAAACGGAGATGAACAGTTGAGAGTGATAGCGTATGTAAGTAAAGCATTTAATAAGGCTGAGCGAAAGTATTCCACGATTGAAAGGGAGTTGGCTGCGATAAGGTTTTGCGTGAAAGCGTTGAAGGTATTTTTGTATGGTGTGAAATTTATTGTGCGTACTGATCATCAGCCCCTAGTGTACATGATTAGGAAAGAGTCTGTGAATGCTAGAGTTGCGAGGACAATAGAGGATTTGAATGAATTTGACTTTAAGCTAGAATATGTACCTGGGAGTAAGAACGTGATAGCAGATGCGATGTCAAGAATGCATGGTAAGATAGAAGAGAGTAGCGAGAATGATAGTAATTTTGAAAGGTTGCCGGAAGATTTAGTGGTGGTAAAAAGTTTTGAAGGGGATGACATGGTGTATAAATGTATTTTGTGTGGGTTAAATAAGTTTAAATTGAAGGGTTTGAATAGGGATATACCTGCTAGTGTAGATGAGCTTAGAATGAGTGTTAGGAATGAAGTATCGAAAGAAATGGCATATAAGGAGGAGGATAGTATGCTTGAGGGTAAATTGTTATCAAAAGTATTGTTGGTAGTAAGTATGTTATATGGTGTCACTGTTTATTTGTATTTTAGGTGGAATCGTCCGATGCAGTACCGAGCAAATAAAGAGACTGTAAGGGAGTATATATTGAGGTTACAATGTAATGAAAGATGTTGCAAGTTGTTGAGTAAGAAGGAGGATTGTCCGAGTGATTTGAATCAGAGTGGTATGAGCATAGAAGATAGCGAAGATGACCATGGGTGTGATAAGGATGACCCTATTGATAGGAGAGTAAACATTTGTATGCATGGGGTAAAAGGAAGAATGATGACGTATGTGGGTATAAATGAGAATGAATACTGTAGTTTAATTGATACAGGTGCTCAAGTGTCATTAGTGAATATGTCTGTTATCAAGGAAATAGAGCAGTACAATTGGGAAGTGAAACGGCAATGTACGAGTGTGAGAATTCATGGGATAGGTAAAGGAAGTTTGCTAGTTTGGGAAGAAGTGCGTTTGAAAGTAAAACTGGGAAGTATGGAGGTGGAACATAATTTTATTGTAATGGGAGAGAATGAGATGCCTAGTTGTTTTTTTATAGGAATTGACTTTTTAAGATTGCATGATTTATCAGTTGATATTGGTAGTGGTTTGCTTCTGAAGAATGGATGTGAAGTAGTTGTGATAGAAGATAATAGTGTATTTATGGCGAATTTTGTTGGCATGGTTGATATTACGAGGAGTGAGGATGATCTACTGACTAAAGAGGAGGTGGAAGAAATGCACGATGAATGTGAGGAAATTAAAAGGTTACGTGAATGTATGTTGAATAGTATTGAGGTAGAAGAATGGCCGTCTGATTTAGAGGTGTATAAGAAAGTTAGTAAGAGACTTATTGTGTGTAAGAATATTGTTTATTTTCTACATAAAGGAATGGATGAAGATTTATATGTTCCTGTGTTTCCAATGCATGCAGCAGTAAGTATGTGTATGTTAGTGCATGACAGATATGGGCATATGGGTAAGAATAAATCATGGGAATGCATGCGTGAGCGATTGTTTACACCTGGGTTGAGTCAGATATGTAAGGATGTAGCGACTACGTGTGAAGATTGCCAGAAAGGGAAGTATCAGAGAGTGCATGCTAATCCGCCTGTTTTGAGATTACGTATGAAAGAACCATTTGAGATGTTTGTGATTGATTGTGTTTCGTTGCCTGTGACTGCAAGAAGACATGTGGAATGATTGTTATGGTTGATCACATGAGTAAATTTACCTATGCAATACCCATCAAGGATAAACGGAGTGAGACTGTTGCAAGAATGGTTGGTCAAGTGATGTTGCCGATGTGTGTGTGTAAGCCTGTGAGAATGTTAAGTGATAATGGCTCTGAGTTTGTTGGATGGGAGTTTGAGCAGATGTTAAGAGAATGGGGTATTGAACATGTGTATTCGACTCCTTATATGCCAAGTGCGAATGGGTTGGCTGAAAGGACTGTAAGAACATTAACTGAAATTTTGCGAATGATGAGTACATGTGATATTGATTGGGATTTTTATGTTGGTAGAGCGTTGTGGGCTTACAATGCAACAGTGCATAAGAGTACGGGTATGTCTCCATGTAAGTTTGTGTTAAATTTTTAAAAGATAATAAGACCGAGGTTGGGTGTGTCGGAGGATGATAGAGATGTGTGGAGGAAAGCAAATAAGAGGTTTGAAAGCTTTAAAGTTGGTGAGAGAGTGATGAAAGAAGTAATTGAAAAGGGTAGAATGAATGTAAATAAGGTGCGTGATAAATTTGAAGGTCCATATGAGGTGTTAGAAGTTGGTTCGAGTGGATTAAGTTACGTTTTGGGTAAGTTGTGTGTGGGTGGTATTGTGGAAAAAATTAGGGCCCACCACAACCAGTTGCGTAAATGGAAAGAGGTACCTGAGTATATCCAAGAGAATGGGATGAGTAAATGGTTGAAAAGGAACAAGGGTGAACCTAGTATGTATGAGGACTTGGGTCTGGAAGGTAAACAGTTGGTGTTAGTAGAATATAAGAAAAGGAAGAATACAAGAGCTTTAAGTAAAGATGAAAGAAGGGGAAATTTTATAAGTAAAAGTGAGAATAGAAATAAGTATGACAAGGGTGTAAATGTGCAAGTGTGTATGGAAGATAAATGTGTTAATACAGATGAATCATGGCTGAGTATGAATGATACCTATAGTGTGTGTGGCTTTTCCTTAGGTGATGTAAAAGAAAGGATGACGAATGCAAGAGTGAGAGATAGGAGAATGATTAGTAGCATGAATGAATCTTTTACTAAAGTTGAGAATGTTTTTGATGAAATGGATGAACTGTTTACAGAAATGAGTGTAATTATAGGGCCAGATGAGAACGAGGTAGATATGATTGTACATGATATATTAGATGATAGGGATTTAGATAGGAATAGTGTTAATGTAGCGAATGATTGTGATAAGGAAGAAGTGAATGAGAGAGTATATGGGGGCCCAGTTACTCGGAGTAGAGGTCCCGTTCCCGACTGCGACTGGGTTATGAAAAAAATAATGTAAGTGTTGTGTGAGAAGGATTTGGCAAAGTAAGGGGGGAGGAATGTGGAGGATTTATTTTTGTTTTATTTAAATTTTTTCTTTTGCCAAATCCAGAGAGAGAGAGAGAGAGAGAGAGAGAGAGAGAGAGAGAGAGAGAGAGAGAAAGAGAGAGAGAGAGAGAGAGAATTTCATTTGCTTTAGTTTTGCTAAATCACGCGAGAGTGTGTGTGTGTGTTTGTGTGTGTGTGTGTGTTTGTGTGTCTGCGGTGCGTGCCGAAGAGCAAGTGGTAGTTAGCGAATGATTGTTTGTAGTGGAAAAGACTGAGGCAGTGGTGGCAACTTGCCACACAGTTTAACCTGTTAATCACAGATTGAGGGTTGTGCCGTGAAAGACAGTTCGGCAGTTTGTGAACGACTGTGTTGCAAATAACATATAAAAGCATACAAACTTTGGTGTCGGTGAACTCGTAATATATATGTGTTTTGTGTTTTCATGTTTGAGTTGCGGTTAGTTTTAAGTTTTGATAGGATTTATTTGATTGCGGAAAGTTTTTTTTGTTAATTATATAATTAGTTCTAAGTTTTTGATTAGTTTTAAGTGTTCATTTTGATTGTGGATGGTTTTGGTATTGATTATTTTAGTTTTAAGAAATAGAGTTCTAAGGATATGTTTTGTTTTTTGTGTCCTTTTGTCTAAGAGTCCAGTTTATGATAAAGTAAGGGGAAAGTTTGTTTTGTGGAGACCATTGTCAGTAAGTGTGATTCAGGGTGTGGGGGTTGTCCTTGCAACATCCCGCCACAGTGCAACTTATACCTTTTCCAAATACAGCTTGTTCATCTATTAGCTTTTCATCAATCGTAATCTCCAGTCTCTTTACAATAAGCATACTATATATTTTCA
>NC_090740.1:89389792-89407292 GCF_036898095.1 Palaemon carinicauda
CTCTGAGACTCCTAGCAGTCGCCTTCAGACTGTCTTGGAAGTATTGATCAAAGATAATATCAACTCTTCTTGCTGACTCCAGTTGAAGCTTTACATGTGGTACAAATACCTGGTCAGCATACTCTTGAAATGTTCTTGATGCACCTGGGTTAAGCATATTAACAATGGCAGCCCCATCTACTGTAGAAGAACTGCATCAGTATCAGGCTTGTCCTTGATTGTGGTACTATGCTGTGTAAGGAATGGGAGAAGATCGGTTTTGGTCCCATGTTGAAGTTTTCCACCCTGTGACAATGATGGTGGACTGGACTGATTCTCATGGCGGAAAAACTCATCAATATCCCCATCTCTCACTTGGCAAGACACATACAGTTTAGAAAAAAGAGAATAGTCTTGTTTCAATGATGCAATTTGTTGCTTCTCCTTTGACACTTTGCGGGTAGGCTGGCTGCTGAATAGAGGAAATTTGTTCCTTTTGATAGGGTCTGTCAGACTTTTGGTTCTGTCTTCTAGCCATTCCTTCATAAAATCACTATATTGTTCATTTCCCACCCTTTTGATATGCCTTACGGTTTCTATAACCTCTTTGTCTACAACATCCTGGGTGCCTAATACAAGAAGATCAGATGAATCTTCCATAAATGTATTTCCCATGTCTTCTAATGTATCACACAAGGATTTGACTTGCTTTCTGTATGTTGTCTGTACCCCCTGTTGAGCTTCATGGTGTCATTGGTCTGAATAGTTTTTCGCCTGTCTCCGGAGTCCTTCCACCACAGTTTTAAACTCATTCACAACTCTTGAAACTTCTGGCCCAGCCACCATCCATCTTTGGAGTTGCGCTTTGTTTTCAGTTAGGCCCACAGCATCACCATCTCCTTTAATCTGTTTGTTGTTCTGTTCGTGACCTTGGTCTAATGGGATGCTGGAAAATGAGTGTTGTGTTTTGTGAACAACAAACTTTCCCTCTGAGAATTCAGCAGCAACCTCAGGATGCATCAAATCTAGGGAAGCCATATCTCTAATATGCACTGCAACCCAACGAGCATAATTTAGGTGGTGAAGTGCAAAGAACCATGGGGCCAGCTTTGTGAGTGCATCCTTGTACAGATTGAATTTGCCTTGTCGCAGCGATTGGAGGAAATCCATCAAAGCTAGTTCTAGGTCAAGTGTGATGGACCAGAAGTTAAACATAGGGACTGCATTTTCCATTTTCACTCTCCATTGCTCAAAGCTTAGAGGATCTGTGGTGTGGTGTTCTGTTTGGTGACGCTTGTAGGCTCTATCCATGAGAATGTACAAGCTCCCTGCGGTCACCTGATGGGCATGCCTCGTTCTCATTATATGTGCAGCATTCAGGAAGGAATCTGCAGTACCTTGTGAGGCTATCTCTGCCTGCACAAGGGTGTTTGTCCATCCAGTTCCTTTCAGCCAGTCTCCAAGAACTTTGAGAAAGGCCAGCTCAATGTGTAAGCCACCAAACATTACTACAACTTGGTTCTCACCGTGAATTTTGGGATATTACCATTGGAGTTGTTTGGCAATAGCATACAGTGGCTGATCACAGGTAACTACAGGGATCTGAACAGGATTCAGAAAATCTACTGCATTCTTCACAACTTTCATAGTATGGGCAATCATGGCACTTGACTTAGCCTCCTCATAGAACAGTGGGAGCAATGAGCTGATGTCAGAAGGAGCAGGCTGTTCTGTGTGGACCTGATCAGCATGGTATGCAGCCCAGAATGTCTTTAGGTCTGTTGATGACTCTGCTTCAATCTCTTCTTCCACATGTTTCAACCACCTACGAAAAGATTGTATAACAAACAAAATGGTTTTCACTGTAAAATTGTAAGAATTGAGACAGATAACAACAACATTTAGTGCAATTTTTCAGTATGTTTGAATTATTTCAGAATTTAAATGGGCATTTGCTGGTAAAATATTGTTCTCCTTTACTTATTTTTATTCTCATTATTTAGAACATCCTTGAAAATATAGGTAAAGACTCCAAAATTGTAACTATACGATGAAAATCGTTCGAATAGCAGCATTTTCCTGAATTTTGGCGGCCATATTGAAAAAAAGTGGTACTTCGAAAGCTAACTTTGTGCAAAATTTGGTGCTTTTAACCGAATGTGAACGATTCCTCCATATCTTTACCGAAAACGGCTGGACAATATATTTCGGTCAATAAACATCGACCCTCTTCAGGATGTAAAGTAAAAATGAGGAATACAGTGAAGAGTGACGGTTTATATACGAAAGCAAAAGGGTGTGTTCAATTGTTCTATAGTTGTTATAATTGCTGGAAGGATTAGCCAAATTTAATTACATCCAGGTGCGTCTTCTTATTGTTGAGCCGCTCGGAGGAAGTCTTGACCTCTGATGCATGTCTGGTGGTCGGTCTCCGTGGATTATCTTCTTAATGATAGGGTTGAGAAGAGTATTGTCCACTGTGTCAGCTTTCCATTGGCCCCTAGATAGGTTCATTGTGTTTGATTGATTTATGATGGCTGATTCCAGGATTTTCCTTCTGTACGGACAGGTACTCTTAAAAAGCAAAGACGACTCACTCCAGTTAATCTGGTGCCCTAAATCCCTAAGGTGAACGAAAATCCCCGAGTTTTCATAGCCATATCTAACAGATCTTTTGTGTTCGGATAATCTTTGAGATAGCGAACGGCCCGTTTGCCCAGCGTAGACTTTTTCACAATCCCCACATGGTACTTTATAAACGCCGGATTCTATATCTCTTTTATTTTGATAAACATTAATAAGGGCGCTTCCTATGGTCTTTGGATATGAAAAAACAAAGGGGTTCTCAGTTTTGATATGATTTGTTATATTTTTAATACCTTCTATATATGGGAGTTTTATCTTATTTTTAAAATCTCTTTGGTTAGTAACATCATGATCTTTATAATATATCGTGTTAGCTTTGTTGATGGCCTTTTCTATGACATACGTCGGATAGAATAGCTGGGCGAGTTGTTTACGAATGATTTAAAATTCTTTATTAAGGTAGGCTGGGGAACAGATTCTCAAACCTCTAAGAAATAGATTGCAAGCTACTCCAATTTTTACAGAAAGGTCGTGATAACTAAAGAAAGGAATGTAGGAAATAGAGAAAGTTGGTTTTCTATACACAGTGAAATTATACCCCGTCGATTCCCTTATAATTAGTATGTCCAAAAAAGCTAATTTTCCATCTTTTTCCCATTCAGTTTTAAATTTTATGCTAGGGACTAGGGAGTTTAGATTATTGAAAAATATATTGAAATCTCCCCAGCTATCATCCCAATATGTGAAAATGTCATCAATATAGCGTTGCCAAACTATATTCGTAGGTTTAATTGTTGTTAAAATTTCTGTTTCAAAGTATTCCATGTAGAGGTTTGCTAAAACTGGAAATAACGGGCTGCCGATACTACAACCAAATTTCTATTAGTAAAAATTTCCATTAAAAGAGAAAACATTATTTGACACGCTTAGTTTAATCAACTTAATTGTTTTTTCAATACCGAGGGGGAAGTGATCTTCGTAAGGGATGAATTTTCCCCTCAAGAAACCTAGTACATCGTTGATCGGGACCTTTGTAAACAGGGATTTTACGTCAAGACTCAAGAGTTTTACATTGTTTACCGGGATATTTAATCTATTGAATTTCTGGATGAAGTCCTCAGCATGCTTAATATGAGCTGAAGAAAAGCTCCCTAGAAAGGGAGACAGCAAGTCTGCTAACCATTTTTATATATTATATATAAATGACCCTTCACATGAGACGATTGGGTGTAAGGGAATACCGTCCTTTTGAGTTTTTGGGAGCCCGTAAAAATATGGCAACGAAGGGTTCATGACTTTGAATTTTTCTAAGACCTCGATGTCTTTTTTATTATTTCCGATTTTTCTTACGGATTTGAAAATTTCCGGAGCAATAGAGTTACAGGGATCTTTTGTTAGCTTTTCATATGTAGTGTCATCGTTTAAGAGCTGTTGAACTTTGTTGACATACGTCTCTTTATCAAGAATGACTATTTTTCCGTCTTTATCCGATTTTGTGATGATGATATTATCAGTTTTGTTTAATGAAAAAATTGCATTATGAAACCTTCTGGGAAGGGGAATTTTTACTGTTATTTTGTTCTAATGTATTTAACAAGATTCCTTTTAGGCAAGTTTCATCTTTTTCAAAATTGTTTTTAGAGAAATGTTTATCAAAGGCCACCACATAATCAAAATGACTTTCCCGTCCGGGTTTCATAGCAAAAGAGATACCTAGATTCAGAGCTGTTTGCTCATTAACTGTGAGTGGACGGTTCGATAAATTCAAAACGTTATTTTCCAATCCTAAATTATTCCATGTACTATTTCGTATGAGTCTGTGACGGTGCCGAGTGAAGGCTGTGAACTCAAAGGCAGGATGCATTCAACTGAGTTATATTGTTATAGAACACGCTCCTTTATATACAAAACCTCAAGGCAACAGGACATAACAAGTTAACAAGACAGACAATGTTACAGAGGAAACAGCAGACATGAATTTTCATGTTCGTTTAGCGCGAGGGAAGAGCGAAGATACAAGCATACTATAGGCAAAAGGAATTGTGTACAATTGTGTGACACACGGTTGGTACATGGCTCCCCCCCTAAAAATGACATACTGTACATGTTAAATAGGGCGCCCTGATCTGGAGAGGCGAACTGTAGGCGGGTCATCTGGCAGAAGATAAGCAGGTTTTAGACGATCAATGGAGACCCAGTCTTCTTTGCCCCAAATGTTTAGTAGGAATACTTTCGGACTGCGTCGGATCACAAGGAAAGGGCCCGTGTAAGGGGGCGTTAGTGGTGGCTTGCTAGTGTCGTTGCGCAGGAAGACGTGCGTTGCAGAGTGCAAGTCCGTTGGTATGTGATGCTTCGCTGGGGGCTTGTAAGTCTGGTGGCACGAAGTAAACTCTCCCACGACGTGAAGTATGCGCTGGAGATCGTCGGAGGAGGTTGTAGAAGGAAAAAATTCGGCAGGGACGACCAACAGGCCGCCATACACCATTTCAGCTGCCGAGACGTCGAGGGCGTCTTTAGGAGTGGTCCTTAGTCCCAGGAGGACCCAGGGAAGCTGAGTAAACCAGTTGCAATCCTTGCAGCGGGACATCAAAGCTGCTTTGAGGGTGCGATGAAAACGTTCAACCATTCCATTGGCAGCGGGGTTGTAGGCTGTTGTCTGATGTAAGGTGATGCCCAGGAGATTCGCTAATGACGTCCACAATTGAGAGGTGAAAGTGGTTCCCCTGTCAGAAGTAATATGCTCTGGGATACCGAATCTTGAAATCCATCCAGAGAGTAAGGCGGACGTTGCAGTTTCCATGGGAATGGCTTCATGCCAACGAGTGGAGCGGTCGATGACGGTAAACAGGTAACGATGTCCTTGTGATGCGGGTAGGGGGCCTACAACGTCGACGTGAATGTGTGCGAAACGACGCTGAGGTTGAGGAAAGGTGCCCACTCCTGAATCCGTGTGTCAATGTACTTTGGAAGTTTGTCAAGAAGTACAGGCGCAGACCCAATCCTTAGCATCCTTAGAAATGCCGTGCCAAATGAACTTTGCCTTCAGCAGCTGTGCAGTAGAACGGCACAAGGGATGTGAAAGGCCGTGAATGAAATCAAACACCTGTCGGCGCATGGGAACAGGAATCCAAGGTCGCGGTCTACCAGTACTGGCGTCACAGAGGAGGGTGGTGTTGGAGTCTTCGAGGGGAAAATCTTCCCAACGGAGGGACGTGCAGGATGTTCTACAAGCTTGATAATCTGGATCCTGTCGTTGGGCTTGAGCCAGGGCGTTGTAATCCAATCCCAGTTGAACGGCAGCCAACGTTTTTCTTGACAGGGCATCGGCAACGGGATTCATTTTCCCAGGGACGTATTGGAGGGTGCAATTGTATTCAGCCATGGCGGAGAGATGTCGGCGTTGAAGGGCGGACCAGGCGTCAGACTGTCGAGTGAAGGCGTGCACCGGAGGCATGTGGTCTGTGCGAATGAAAAAAGGGCGTACCTTTTAAGAAATGGCGAAAGTGACGGACAGCCAAGTGCACCGCCAGCAATTCTCGATCGAAGGTAGAATAACCCGATTCTGCCTTGGACAGTTTTCTGCTGAAGAAGGCCAATGGGCAGGGCGAGCCTTTGACCACCTGCTCGAGTACTGCACCAATAGCGATGTAGCTGGCATCGGTGGAGAGAAGGAGAGGGGCGTGTGGGATAGGAAAAGTGAGAGCCGCAGCAGTTGATAGGGACTTCTTTGCATTGCAGAAGGCTACTTCTTGAAGGGGACCCCACTTCAGGTCCTTTGGCTTGCCCATGAGGGAGGCGTAGAGGGGAGCAAAAGTGGCGGCAATGGCTGGCAGAAAACGGTGATAATAGTTGATCATGCCCAAGAATTCCTGCAGAGCTTTGACGGTCGAGGGCGCGGGGAAATTCTGAACGGCTGCTACCTTCTCATGGAGGGGATGGACTCCTTCAGGAGTGATACGGTGCCCTAAGAACGACACTTCGTTGGCGCCAAAGGTACACTTGTCGTACCGGACTACAAGGCCGTTTTGTTGCAGGCGGTCGAGCACGATGCACAGGTGACGGAGGTGTTCCTCTTTTGAGGAGGAGAACACAAGTATGTCGTCCACATAACATACACAGAAAGGGAGGTCCCCTAAGATGCCATCCATGAGACATTGAAACGTTGCCCCAGCATTACGAAGGCCAAAACAGGAGTAATTGAAGGTGTATGTACCATACGGAGTGGTGATGGCGGTCTTGGGGATGTCTTCTGGGTTCATAGGTACCTGATAATACCCCTTCAGGAGGTCGAGCGTAGAGAAAACCTTCGCTTTGTGCAGGTAAGAGGTCACATCGGCAATGTTTGGGAGGGGGTAGTGATCCGGTTCTGTTTGCATGTTCAGGCGCCTGTAATCCCCGCATGGACGGAGGGAGCCGTCTTTCTTCAGAACGATGTGTAAGGGTGACGACCATGGGCTGGAGGCCTTTTGGCAAAGGCCCATTTTCTCCATTTCGGCGAACGTCTGTTTGGCGGCTGCCAATCGTTCCGGTGCCAGACGTCTGAATTTTGCGAAGACTGGGGGTCCCGTCGTCTTGATATGGTGATAAATACCGTGCTTGGCAGGAACAGTGGGCGTTTGGCGAAGTTCTGGACGGAAAACTTCCGGGTACGACGTGAGGAGGTGGGCGTAGGCATCCGTGGGTGAGCTGATGTGGAGAGCGAGGTTAGAGGGGGCGGGTTGAAGAGGTGTCGACAAGTACGAGTCTGCGTTGACCAATCGTCGGTGGGCGACATCGACCAGAAGGTGGAAATGAGAGAGGAAATCCGCACCGAGGATTAGCATTGTGACGTCAGCAACGAGAAACTTCCAATTGAATTTACCATTTCCGAACGATAATGTGAGGTTCTCGTAACCGTAGGTGGATATCGCAGATCCGTTGGCAGCTACCAAGCGGACGTCGGCAGATGTAGACAGACTACGTCGTGCCTTGAAGAGTTTCTTTGGCAAAAGAGAACGACAAGCACCTGTGTCTACCAAAAATCGCACGCCCGTTCCTGCATCCTGTGAAAAGAAAAGATTAGAAACATGGGAGGCCACCGCCACAAGCGATGGCCTACTTACATGTTTTTTTGACCACCGACAATCCTTGGCACATTTCTTCGCGGTTGCCCCGAATCTGAAGTGGTAGTAGCAAAACTGCGGCGGATGGGAGGTAGTAAGTGGCTGTAGAAGTCGTTCGTTGGGGCTCGAGCGATTGGTGGGTGGTGGGCGGCTTTGTCGCCGCTTCGGCACGTCACGGGGTAGGCGTGTATGTCCTACGGCATTCATGTCAGCTTCGGTTGACGTTGAATAGGCATCCTCGTCGTCAGGGGTGGAGGTGTTGATGGAGGTCTTGAAGTGGCTGTCCATAAGGGCGTCGGCTTTGGTCATCAAGTCCTTTATGGGTAAACTATCAACATCGGGTATGACAGCGCGTACAGGTTCGGGTAAACGGCGTATCCAAAGGTCACGAAGTAGGTTCCCCTCACGAGGAGAGCCGTCTGTGGCAGGTTGAAGGCGAGCGATACTGGTCATTTCCCTGAGGGCAAGCGAAGCCCTTTGGTCCCCCAACGGTTGTTGCGAGAGCGGAAAAAGCTTTGCTATACGGGCGGCTGGCGACGGCGAGTACTGCTGCAGAAGGTATGTTTTGAGGGCGTCATATGCTATTGGGGTGTCTCCTTGTTCACAAAGCCAGTCGGATATTTCTGGGAAGGTGTCCTCGGGTATCGCCGCGAGAACATAATCCGCTTTGGTGGTTGAGCGAGTCACGCCCCTGATACGAAAGTGGACTTCTGCGCGCTGAAACCAAGCAAACGCCTCTTCGCTGGCGAACGGTGAAAGTTTCAATGGGGCGGCCGCAGCACCAACTGCTGTAGTAGAGTCCATCTCCGTCATAGTACCAACAATGGAGGGGTGAGGGAGGTGGGGGTGGAAGCCAGTGGGAGCGAGTCGACTTCCGGGGTCACCAATGTGATGGTGCCGAGTGAGGGTTGTGAACTCAAAGGCAGGATGCAATCAACTGAGTTATATTGTTATAGAACACTCTCCTTTATATACATAACCTCAAGGCAACAGGACATAACAAGTTAACAAGACAGACAATGTTACAGAGGAAACAGCAGACATGAATTTTCATGTTCGTTTAGTGCGAGGGAGCAGCGAAGATACAAGCATAATATATGCAAAAGGAATTATGTACAATTGTGTGACACACGGTTGGTACAAGTCTTTCTAATTTATTATTTAATTTCTCGGAGTGAGTTACATTACCATTAATAGCACCAGTCAGCACATATGAAGAAAGATCTCTGTACATACCATCATCTCGGCATATCAGACGAAGAGATACCCCCAATTCGCTTATATTCCTCCGTGTTACATAGATGTCATGATTTTCTGACTTAATTTGTTCTTGCAGAAATGTCCTGGAGGAATTAGGAAAGGGGTCCGATGTTGACGTCCAGCGTGAAAAAACAATTAAGTTAATTAAACTAAGCGTGTCAAATAACGTTTTCTTTTTTAATGGAAATTTTTACAAACAGAAATTTGGTTGTAGTATGGGCAGCCTGTTATCTTCAATTTTAGCCAACCTCTACATGGAATACTTTGAAACAGAAATTTTAACAACAATTAAACCTACGAACATGGTTTGGCAACGCTATGTTGATGACATTTTCACATATTGGGATGATAGCTGGGGAGATTTCAATATATTTTTCAATAATCTAAATTCCCTAGTCCCTAGCATAAAATTTAAAACTGAATGGGAAAAAGATGGAAAATTAGCTTTTTTGGACATACTAATTATAAGGGAATCGACGGGGGTATAATTTCACTGTGTATAGAAAACCAACTTTCTCTATTTCCTACATTCCTTTCTTTAGTTATCACGACATTTCTGTAAAAATTGGAGTAGCTTGCAATCTATTTCTTAGAGGTTTGAGAATCTGTTCCCCAGCCTACCTTAATAAAGAATTTGAAATCATTCGTAAACAACTCACCCAGCTATTCTACCCGACGTATGTCATGGAAAAGGCCATCAACAAAGCTAACACGATATATTATAAAGATCATGATGTTACTAACCAAAGAGATTTTAAAAATAATATAAAACTCCCATATATAGAAGGTATTAAAAATATAACAAATCATATCAAAACTGAGAACCCCTTTGTTTTTTCATATCCAAAGACCATAGGAAGCGCCCTTATTAATGTTTATCAAAATAAAAGAGATATAGAATCCGGCGTTTATAAAGTACCATGTGGGGATTGTGAAAAAGTCTATGTTGGGCAAACGGGCCGTTCGCTATCTCAAAGATTATCCGAACACAAAAGATCTGTTAGATATGGCTATGAAAACTCGGGGATTTTCGTTCACCTTAGGGATTTAGGGCACCAGATTTTATAGACGTTATGTCGATGACACATTTGTTCTTTTTAGAGATAGACACCATGCCACTTTGTTTTTAGAGTACATAAACTCATTTCATTCAAATATTAAGTTCACTTTGGACTCCGAACATAATGATCAACTTTCCTATTTAGATATTAAGATTTCACGTTGTAATGGTGCATTTAGTACTGGCATTTTTAGAAAACAAACTTTTACAGGACTTGGGTTAAATTTTTTTAGTCACTGTCCGATTTCATTTAAAGTAAACTCATGTAAAACATTAATTTATAGAGCTTTTAATCTTTCTTCAGATTGGGGTAGATTCCACGAGGAAATTAAATTTCTAAAATCGTATTTTATTAGGAACTGTTATCCATGTGACGTATTTGATAAATTTACAAAACAGTTTTTACATAACGTTTTTACTCCGAAAGCCACCGTACTAAACGTACCAAAAAAGCAAATGTATGTGTCTCTACCATTTATTTATAACTATAAAAATGTTGAATGTAAACTTGAGAAAGATCTTTCTAATTTGTATCCATATGTTAATTTTAAGTTTGTATTCAAAAATTCACTATTCATAGGCAGCATGTTCACATTCAAAGACACTCTACCAGATTTGATGCGGTCCTCAATTGTTTATTTATACAATTGCCCTAAAAGTAATTTAGGAACCTATATTGGTTGTTCCAACCGTCTCTTGAGGATCCGCATCGACTCTTATAGAGGAGTCAGTCACCGTACAGGTTGTATTTTAAATAAAAAAGAATTTTCTTCCATACGTAATCACGCTCAAGAATGCAAGCAATTGATTAACTATTCTAATTTCAAAATTCTAGCCCAATCCCCCAATAGCTATTCTCTACCTACCCTAGAATCTCTTTTCATTAAACAGCTATCCCCTACTCTCAATCACTCAACAACCTCTGTTCCTTTACATATTGCCTAACGACTTTCCCCACTTAATCTTCAAACCATTAGTTACATGCTCTAACGTCTGAACCTCCCCGTCCTTCCATGTCTCAGGCTTGGATTTTTTTTTTCCATTCTAGGTGTGTTTCTTTCTTATCCAGAATTTATTTTATTTTGTCTGTTTTTTTTTTTTATTCCAGGTTATTTCTGTGTATTATTATTTTGATTCCCATATCTATGATGTTTTGAGAATTCTTCTTTAAGGTTTTCTGTGTGTATTTGTTCTGATTTCGATATTGCTCTTTTACTATATCATTCATTTAATGTTTTAACGTTTTAATTTTTAACTTTATTTATATGGTTTAATTTATAATAATTTTTTTAGTATATTTCATCCACTTCATTTTTTAAGTATTTCGATGTATTTATTATAATTCTTGCCTTTTTAACAGAATTTCATTGACTAACGTAATGTCTATTGACCTGTGTTTTACATTCCCTTTTTTAGCTCCGATGATGGGAAATGTTGTTCCCGGAAGCTTAGCCAATAAACTGTCCAAATGCTGAAGTATCTGCTTTCCTTCGCCTTTCTGCTAAACCTCAAGCTTTCTAGAAGCGAAAATGCCATTAATTATATATATATATATATATATATATTATATATATATATATATATATATATATATATATATATATATATATATATGTGTGTGTGTATATATATATATATATATATATATATATATATATATATATATATATATATATATATATATATATATATATATATGTGTGTGTGTGTGTCTGTGTGTGTGTATAGGTAGTAGAATGGCAAGGGCACCAGTCACCCGTTGATATACTACAACTAGAGAGTTATGGGGTTCATTGACTAGCCAGACAGTACTAGATTGGATCTTCATCTCTGGTTACGGTTCATTTTCTCTTTACCTACACATACACCGAATAGTCTGGCCTATTCTTTATAGATTCTCCTCTCTCCTCATGCACCTGAAAACACTGAGATAACCAAACAATTCTTCTTTTCTTAGGGGGTTAACTACAGCACTGTAATTGTTCCGTGGCTACTTTCCTCTTGGTAAGGATAGAAGAGCCTCTTTAGCTATAGTAAGCAGCTCTTCTAGGAGAAGTACACTCCAAAATAAAACCATTGTTCTCTAGTCTTGGGTAGTGCCATAGCCTCTGTACCATGGTCTTCCACAGTCTTGGGTTAGAGTTCTCTTGCTTGAGGGTACACTCAGGAACACTATTAGATCTAATTTATCTTCCTCTTGTTTTATTAAAGTTTTTATAGTTTATATAAGAAATATTTATTTTAATGCTGTTACGATTCTTAAATATTTTATTTTTCCTTTTTTCCTTTCCTCACTGAGCTATTTTACCTGTTGGGGCCCCTGGGCTTATAGCATCCTGCTTTTCCAACTAGGGTTGTAGCTTAGTAAGTAAAAATAATATAATTATAGATATATGTGTAATATTATATATATATATATATATATATATATATATATATATATATATTATTATTATTATTTTTATTTTTATTATTATTATTATTATTATTATTATTATTATTATTTGCTAAGCTACAACCTTAGTTTGAAATGCTGGATATGATAAGCCCAGGGGTTCCAACTGGGAAAATAGTCCTTTGAGGAAAGAAAAACAGTAACATTAAAATATATATCTCCAGTGTAAACTATATAAACTTTACCAAAACAAGAGGAAGAGAAATTAGATAAAATAGTGTGCTCAAGTGTACCCTTAATCAAGAGAACTCTAACCAGACAGTGGAAGGCAATGGTCGAAAGTAATGGTACTACCCAGGACTAGGGATCAATGGTTTTATTTTAGAGTGTCCTTTTCCTAGAAGAGCTGCTTACCATAGCTAAAGAAAAATCCATTATATATCATTATTATTATTATTATTATTATTATTTAGTAGTAGTAGTAGTAGTAGTAGTAGTAGTAGTAGTAGTAGTAGTATACTACTACTACTACTACTACTACTAATAATAATAATGATAATAATAACAATAAGAAGAAGAAGAATAATAATGATATTATGGATTTTTCCTATGATGGTACTTTCCATTCCATTAGATTTACATTAGTTTTTTATTAATGCACCCTTAAGTAGGTAGTTTACCCAATCCTTTAATGACATTCATAAGTCATTACCCTTTGCTCTCTCCCAAAAAAAATGATAGTATTGTATATTAATTAATTCTAAAAGGCTTCCACTCATGTGGTTGTATCCAAATTCCTTTGAATGTCCTCATTATATTCAAAGGATCTAGATTGTTGCTTTGGGCAGTGGCCCCACGTAAGATTTGTTTTTACCAATCGCGTTCTCACAATTATAAAACACTAACACCATTCATAAGTTCCCAGGCTTTTATTAGCTGTTATCTGGCTCTGTGCGTATAATATATATATATATATATATATATATTATATATATATATATATATATATATATATATATATATATATATATATATATTATATATATATATATATATATATATATCTGCAGGGTTATCGGCATTGCCTGGGTATATTTGCATTTGGATTGTAAATGTGGGCATAAATTTTCATTCACTCCAGGAGGTTCAAGTAACAAAGGCAGTCCAGTTTTCCCTCTAATGTAACATAATCCAGGAGGTTCATTTTTCCATTTGTGAGCATCAAAGTGATTATATTGTTTCGATATTATGGCAATTAATACTAATATCCACTGCTTTCCGATGATTCTTGGTTTCGAGGGACAGTCATTCTGTGTTAGGTTTCCTGAAGTCGAGTCACATCTTGAATTTCTTGATTCCTGCTCTTCTTTTCTGATTATTTTCAAGGTTAGAATATCTTTAGTGTTCATCTATGATTCCCGCTTGCATGCTATTCTTTTAGCATTTGTGTTACTTCCTCAATTCCTTTGTTCATCTTCGGTTTCACATCTAGCTGAAATTCTGCTTGTATTAATGTTCCTCCTCAAACTCATCTGACCTTCGTCTCCTACCTCTTATCTAGTTGCCATTATACTTGCATTAGTGTTCCTTCAGAATACATCTGCTTTTCGTTCTATGCTTAACGTCTAGCTGAAATTCTGCTTACATTAGTGTTTCTTCTTAAATTCTCTGTTCATCATATTCTGCCTCACATGTAGCTGCCATTCTTCTTGCATTTAGTCCCCTACGTAATATCCTCTGTCCAATCTTTTTCTTTTTTACCAAATTTTATTTATCAAATATATCGAAAGGAAACCTCTTTTCAGGTGGCATCACTTTGGAGAAACTGGAAAAAAATAATCATATTACTTAACCATTAAATATTCTATAGAATCTCTTCTTGTGTGGGATAATTCTCATTTTATTAGTGTTCCCTTCTCAAAATAATAAGCCCTTCGTCATTGACTTTCCATTCTGTTTACAACAATGTTCCTTCTTCTGCTTCAGGTCTAGCTGCCAATCTACTTGCATTAGTATTCCTTTATAAATCCATCTGATTTTCGTCCACTGTTTCAATTCTAGCAGACATTTTCGCTTGCATAGGTATTCCTTTATTAATTCCTCTGCTCTTCATCTTCGGCTGCCATTCTGCTTTTATTAATGTTCCTTCACAAGTTCATCTGCTCTTAGTCTTCTGCATCATATCTAGCTACCATTTTTCTTACATTAGTGTTTCTTCATAAATTCATCTCATTTCGATCTTCTGCTTCGGTTCTATCTAAAATTTTGCTTGCATTGGTGTTCCTTGTTAAACTCCTCTGCTCTTAATCTTCTCTTTCACGTTTAGCTGTCATTCGCTTTGTTTAGTTTTTCTTTACAAATCCATCTGCTCTTCGTCTTCTCCTTCATGTCTAGCTGCCAATCTACATGTATTAGTGTTCTTTCATAAATTCATCTGCTCTTCGTCTTTTGCTCCACGTCTAGGTGCAATTCTGATTGTATTGATGTTTCTTAGCAAATCCATGTGCTCATCGTCTTCTGCCTGCCATTTTGCTTGCATTACTGTTCCTTCATAAATGCATCTGCATTTTGTTTTTTTGCTCCTCCTCTAGCTGAAATTCTGCTTGCATTAGTGTTTTTTCTTAAATTCCTCTGCCTGTTATCTTCGGCTTCAACGTCTAGCTGCCATTCGTCTTACCTTTTCTCCCCTCTATAAATTCTTCAGCTTGTCTGTGTCGTGCTATCTTTTTCTTTTCACCAAATTTCCTTTATCGAATATACCTAATAAAAACCTCTTTTTGGGTTGCATCCTCTTGTAGAAAACTAAAAAAAAAACTAAAAAAAAATGAGTCAACTATTAATTATTCTATAAAATCTCTTTTTGGGCGGGATAATTCTCCTTGTAATAGTGTTCCTCCTCAAATTAATCCGCTCCTCGTCTTTAGCGTTTCATTCTGTTCGCAATAGTGTTCCTTCTTTTGCTTCACGTCTAGCTGCCAATCTACTTGCATCAATGTTCTTTCATATATTCATCTGCTTTTCTTCCTCTCTTTCACGTCTAGCGGACATTTTGCTTGCATTGATGTTCGTTCTTAAATTCCTCTGCTCATCATCTTCGGTTTCACGTCTAGCTTCCATTACGCTTGTATTTATGTTCCTTCACGAATTCATCTGCTATTCGTCTTCTGCTTGCCCTTCTGTTTTCATTAGTCTTCCTAATTAAATTCATCTGCTCTTCATCTTATGCCTCACGTCTAGCTGCCATTTTGCTCTTTGATATCTCTTTGCCATTCTGTTTGCAGTAAATTTTCTTCACAATTTCATCTGCTCTTAGTCTTCCGTTTCCATTCTAGCTACCATTCTGCTTTCATTATTGTTACTTCATAAATTCACATGTTTTTCGTCCTCTGCTTCACTCTGGCTGCCATTTTACTGGCATTGGTGTTCTTTCTTAAATTCCGCTGCTCTTCATCTTCAGTTTCAAGTCTAACTGCCATTCTGCCTGTATTAATATTCATTCACAAATTCATATGATCTTCGTCTTATGCTTGCCATTCTGTTTGCATTGGTGTTCCTTCTTATATTCCTCTGTTATTCGTATTTTTGCTTTACAATTGCTGCCATTCTGCCTGCAAGAGTGTATCTTTATAAATTCATCTGTTTTTTTTTACCCTCTGCTTCATGTCTTGCTGAAATTCTGCTTTCAATGGTTTCCATTCTTAAATTTCTCTGCTCATCGTCTTCGGTTTCCTGTCTAGCTACCATTCTGCTTGTATTAATGTTCCTTCAGGTATTCATCTGATCTTCGTCTTCTGCCTCACATCAAGCTGCCATTCTTCTTGCGTTATTGTTTCTTCAAAAATTCATCTGGTTTTCCGCCTTCTGATTCATGTCTGGCTGACATTTTGCTTGCATTGGTGTTCCTTGTTAAATTCGTCTGCTCTTCATCTTCGGCTTCTTATTTATCTGCCATTTGCCTTATTTAGCGTTCTTGAAAAAAATCATCTTCGTCCTCTGCTTCACGTCTAGCTGCCACTCTGCTTGTATTAATGTTCTTTCAAAAATTCCTCTGCTCTTCGCCTTCTGCCTCACATCCAGCTGCCACTATTCTTGCAATAGGGTTGCTTCATAAATTTACCTGCTTTTCAGGCTTCTGCTTCAGGTCTAGCTGACGTTTTGCTTGCATTGGTGTTCTTTGTTAAATTCTTCTGCTCTTCATCATGTTTAGCTGCCATTCGCTTTGTTTAGTGTTCCTTCACAAATTCATTCGATAGTCCTCTTCTACTCCACATCTAGCAGTCATTCTGCTTGTATCAGTGTTCCTTCATAAATTCATCTTCTTTTTTCCTCTACTTTACGTCTAGCGGCCATTGTGCTTGTATTGATGTTAATTCACAAATTCATCTGCTCTTCGTCTTCTGCTTGACATTCTTCTTTCATTATTTTTCCTTCAAAAATGAGTCTGCTTTTCGTACTCTGCTTCATGTCTACCTGAAATTCTTCTTGCATTGATGTTCCTTATTAAATTCCTCTACTCTTCATCTTCGGCATCACGTCCAGCTGCCATTCCTCATGCATTTGTTCCCCTCCATACATTCCTCTGCTTTTCTGAGTCCAGCTGTCTTTTTCTTTTCATCAAATTTTGTTTATTGGATATTTTGCTTGCATTAGTGTTCCACATTAAATACGTCTGCTCTTCATCTGCGGTTTAATGTGTTGTTGCCTTTCGCCTTTTTGAGTGTTCTTTTACAAATTCATCTGATCTTTGACTTCTGCTTCACGTCCTGCTACCATTCTTCTTGTATTAGTGTCCCTTCATAAATTCATCTGCTTTTCATCCTCCGCTTCACGTGCAGCTGATATTATGCTTGTATTATTGTTCCTTCAAAAATTCATCTGCTCTTCGTCTTTTGCTTGTCATTCTGCTTGCATTAGTACTCCGTCTTAAATGCATTTTTCTTTTGTTTTCTGCTTCACTTCTAGCTCAAATTTTGCTTGCATTGGTGTTCCTTCTTAAATTCCTCTGCCCCTCATCTTCGGTTTCACGTCTATGTGCCATTCTTCTAGAATTTATCCCCCTTCATAAATTCCTCTGCACTACTGGGTCCTGCTATCTTTTTCTTTCCACCAAATTCGCTT
>NC_090740.1:89412292-89427292 GCF_036898095.1 Palaemon carinicauda
GTCCCTATAACTTTTTAGTGGTAGTATTTCAACGGGTGGCTGGTGCTGTGGCCAACATACTAAAATTATGAATAATAAGTAATCAAGAGATAAATCTAAACGTTTTGAAATGTATTTGAAATAGTTAGACAGATAAAGAGACAATATCAAAACATTAATTTTATCTCACCATCTATTAGGAATGATAATGAAACTAACAACCGCAAATTTATCAAGGTAAGAGTGACCTAATTCTATTTAATCCGGATAAATCATTCATTAGGGAGATTAAAGGCCGAGATTGATTATTTTCTTTATTTAGATTCTGTTATTTTAATCTAGGAATGAGAGGATAGGAGAGATAAAAACAAACAACTGCTGATTCTAATTGGTTAAAAAGAATGGTTGACTTCTTATATGTAAGAAAACGTAAAATTGCTCAACTTATTTCAATATAATGAACTACAAATAGATAAAGAATTGTCTATAACTTTTCCCTTTGTTTGGCATGTAAGAATACTACCACCGTAAGTCCAGTGTGTCGTAGAGAGTGACTAAAAGAGTTGTTACCTAGCAGTCTTGCTTTTTAGCAATAGTCTAAGCCTATTGCCAATAGCCGTGGAAGCTGCTCCCCTAGAGATGAACTATTTAGGCTGGGTGGGTGGTGCAAGGAACAAAAAGCATACACTTTTATATTGTGTACAATTATTGTGGCTGCCAAATTTAATAGAAGGGACGACCTTTATGTAGCTTCGAAGCATAACGAGAAAATGGTCGAACGATTCCTCAAATTTAGAAGACTGGTGTGAGGTATGAAAAAGCTGAATGTGAGGATTCATTTATGCAGGTGATTTCTGCTTTATGTGGTTATGTTGTGGCACCTATGAATATCAATTTGGCTGTGAATAGATTCAAAATCATCATCATCATTATTATTATTATTATTATTATTATTATTATTATTATTATTATTATTATTATTATTATTATTATTATTATTATTATTATTGTTATTATTATTATTATTATTATTATTATTATTATTATAAGATATGTTACTACCCTAGTTAGAAAAGCAAGATGCTATAAGCCCAAAGGATCGTATAGGGAAAATACCGGGGTGATGAAAGGAAATAAAGACATAAATAACCTATGAGAGAATTATTCCACAATCACAATAAAATGTTTTAAGATCAGTAATAATTATATATTAGATCTTTTATATGTAGTCTATGAAAAAAAAGAAAAAAAATATGAAGAAAAATTAGAGAGAATACCGTGCCCTATTATAAAGTCAAGAAAAAAAATCCAACCTAATAGAGTGGAAGACCTTGAGAACTATGGTTTGAATTTTTACCGGCCTTCCAATGTAGTACTGTGTGGCCAGTCAGAGGAAAAAATTACTCTCTAGTTGTAGTATCTCAACAGTCAGTTTGTGCCGTCGCCAACTTACAACCTACTACCAGCATAAATTTCAATATACTTATCGGATTACCAATAGGCCTTTCCCATAAGATTTATTTTAATACTTGGTAGTTGTATCCAATGTAGAAAAGATTATTACTATTAATGTCAAATAATTATTACAAACGGTGGTGTCATGGGGCAATTTCAAAATCACAATTTTGTGTGGGTAAAATCAAATCCTTGTTAATTATTAGTTTTTGTGTGAAGTTACAGCCAAGAGGAATCATAGTGTATTTGTTAATTGTAAATTTCATTAAAATTACAACTATAATGGTGGTTTTAAGTATGCAAAACTTGAATATAAAGAAGTCGGAATAATTCTACATTGTTTTTTTGGAATATTGTTTTGGAACACCCTGTGACTGGGACGTTTCTTTTTTATGCCTATGCATGACACCTAGAGTATTCTTGGTGGTAATTTTATATTTTTGATGTAAATTAATTATCCGTGAAATTGGATACCAGTTAATTAAAGTTTATGGTACATTTATGAAACCAAAATATGAAGATAAAACGGTGAGTTTTATTTGAAAATAACTTCTTCCTACTTCTTCAATTTAGCCAATTAGATTGATATTTTTTGAAATGGCCTGGAGTTTAATTGTTTGTAATAAAGTAATGATATAGAAAGGAGACTATGTTTAGTATAGATTGTGAGATACTAACGAATTATCACTTCCGAAAGGCATTGACTTGTGGTGTTAGTTTGTATCACCCCGTATATTTTTGGTGGTGGATAAAACGTTCAATATTCTCAACAAACGGGAACATCTCTTTTAAAAGGATTATAGAGTAAAATTGTGCTCCCAATGGCTTCCATGAGACATTTTACCAATAAATGGAAGTAATGGTTTGCCTAATAAGTGTTAAGCTTCCATTCCATTGAAGTGTGATTTGATGAAAAAATATTTAAAAGGTTACCTGCTTTCAGGTTTATTAGTATTGGTAAATACGGCAATCTTGAGAGACGGTGCAAGTGATCTCACATTTTGTCAAACTTATTTTTTTTTTTTTTTTTTTTTTTTTGAAATTGTGTAGCATAATGACTCAAAAGTAATGAAAAATTATTGCTGCATGATTAAGCTGAAGAAAAACAAAATCTATTTGGAGACCTTTAGTTCGGTAATTTATCGGAGGTTGATATAAATATTTCATAGCTCTCAAGTTCACAATTATGTAGTTTTGTTAACTAAATTGTCCGTCAGTGTTTGTGAAGAAATAATTTCTACAAATTTACCTTTTCCACATTCCCACCAAAATTTCAAATTCTTTGGAAAACCACTGTATCAAAAATTACATAAATCTAATTATTGCTGTGCTAAGATATGTTTAAGTTTGGTGGCTCTATTAAAATAAGAAACTTCCTAAAGTTTATGTTATATTAATCTATTAGCATAATAAGCAGTGATGGGTTAAAAATGCGAATCTCCCTGTTAATAATTTTGGGGAACATCTCGCATGGAGTGGTAAGAGTTTACGTAAACATTTCCTAAGAAAACTCAAGGAAAACATGTGGAAAACTGATTACATGGAATGTTTTTTCACCACAATAAAATGACCAAAAAATCTAGAAAGAAGTGATATTTATTTTATAAGCAACGGTTTGAAAATAGCTGAGATTTTATCATATGGACCTTCTTTGCCTTGATGTATGGTTTAAAAGGTACTGGTCCTCACTTCACTCCACATTCTCTACAGGTATAAACATAATAAAACATTAAATTGCATTATAGCAGGTTTATTTTTCTAATGATTCATACTTTTTTAAAAAACAATTTATATATAACATCACATTCTAATAACTTCTACAAACTTCTGTTCTGATATAGCAGTGCATATTTAAAACAAAATGAACAAACTTTCAAATTAACATATAAGCCTCCTCTGCCGCCCAGGAAAAACCATAGATAAAAAACAAAATCTCAAGTTTTGAAAAAACTATGGAAACCTGTGTATCCACGGCAATAATGCAGAGTAACTCAAATTTGAGTGGTGGAACCTCACTCCTGTACTACTAATAAATAATAATGATAATAATATTAATAATAAATTCGACTTGCTCGGGCTAGCGTGCGCTAGAAAGTGACCACTTACTAAATACCTCTTCAAACATTGAATACGTTTCACCCAACACTAAATTCTCATTGGCCACTGCCTACATAACAACTGAACTTAAGTAACAAGACACTTAAGATCTGCTTACATGTCGTTAGGACAATTATTTTTCGCTATACTTCGTAACGCGAAAAAATTCTAGTCCTCACTTCACTCCACATTCTCTACAGGTATAAACATAATAAAACATTAAATTGCATTATAGCGCACCGTGCCGGTCGACCCTAGATAATACCAAAGAAAGGGAGAGAAGGAAAAAAATGGAGAGTAAGAAATAAATGTTCCGATTGAATGATTTACACATTTAACCTCTTATTGAAGCCTTTGACAAACATGTTTACTTGAAACAGACTACCAACACTCATGTCTATGAAGACACCTATCATTGACGTTATCGTTTGCGATGTTAGAACTTGTAGCCACAGTTTTAACAAAAAATTCTGTTTGGTTACATTACAGGAGCTTTTGAAAAACTTCTTAAAGATAAATCGATCAAAGGACAAAATCCTTCCAGCTTCCTCTGTATCAAGCAAAATACATCAAATATGGAAAAGCATTAGTGACAACTTCCGATAGCAAAAACTTCACAGTATTGGTGATTTTTCATTTTTTTTTTCTGTTCAACTAAGAAATCTTCAAATTACAATAAACTTAATTCCCCAAATCTCAGATAAGAAAACTTTAATGATCTATCAAAATAATAAAGAAGTTTTTCAATATAGGAAAATATAATCCGCACGGATTCTGCAACACCATATTATCAAAAAGATCCTTTGTATGCACCGATCTACCAGCTTAATGTTTCACAGGTGCTTGCAAAGATTTAACAAGTGAATTTTCCGTTGGATCTATGTAACCCCTCATTTCATGCATGCACGTTATGGCATAAATAGCCTGATCACTGGAGATTACTAAAGCGCCGGAATCTAATAAAAGCGTCATAAATAAAGCAACATACAATGGCATTTCGCTTTGCTCGTGACCATTATTGTAAGCTTCTCTTTGTTGAAAGATAAGTTGGTAGGCCTTGTCGGTGCTGTCATTCATCGATGATAGAAGATGTTCATGACAACTGAGGTCCCCCAATTTCCTGTCCAAATTAGATGCCACCGTTAAAGACAACTGCTGACATTTCATTGCATTCACGATCCAGGAAAGCAGATTCCGAAAATAAAACATTGCACATATATACTTATAATTTCAAAAACCTTTACCTTCTATATCAAAGTTAAATTTCAGCGAAAAATTTCCCTCTTTGCCGTGTGTAATAACCTTTTGTTACGTAAACACTCAAAGTTTAACAATAAAGCTTCCCTCGTTAATTTCAACAGTCAAGATGGAGAGGACTTTCACTCTGGAATATTCTACTTAAGAATTTTTACCTCTCATTTTATTAATAACCTTTGGTATAAAGCACCAAACCTCAAGTTAAAGCATCAATTCCCTCTGTACCGGGACACCAATATTAGAGATTAAAAACCAACATATTTTTAAAAGTAGCAAAACAGTCTAAAGAATGAATAACTCTCACTAGTCCATAACTCTGAAAAATGTAAGCAAGAATTGACCATTCATCCATGTTAGTTGACAACACTTCAAAAAATCCGCTCTTTTGTACTCTTTCTGGGCTTACATACATTGATGACCTGAACAGTATTCAGTACAAGTTTAAATTCTTTGGTTTTCTATGATTTCCAAATCTGGCTTTTTGCTACCTACTTGCATTAAAATCGAATTTTTTTTTTTTTTTTTTTTTATCTGGAACAACGTTCAAACATTGCCAAAGTACTTTACATAATTCTGTCGACTGCCTCCTGCTCCTTCATGTTTAATTTTAAAGATTCATTTGCTGTCCAGTTTCCAACCACTTTTCATGATAAAAAAAATGCGCTGTATTCATCGCTAAAAACTTCAGAATTACTCCAAACCTACTACTGAGGTGTCACAACATTTAAATTTCCCAACACCAGAGGCGTCACAATATAACTATTAAATCAGAGGAGTCACAATATAGCGGTAAATTTCCTATGAGGCGTTGCAATATATCGATAAGATTGCCTACATCCGAGGCTTCGCAATGTGATAAATTGCCTACATCTGATGCGTCACAATATAGTAATTAACTGCCTACATCTTAGGCGTCACAATAGAGTGATAAACTGCCTACATCTGAGGCGTCACAATATAGTGCTGAACTGCCTACATCTGAGGCGTCACAATAGTGCTAAACTGCCTACATCTGAGGCATCACAATATAGTGCTAAGCTGCTACAGTACATCTGAGGCGTCACAATATAGTGATAAACTGCCTACACCTTAGGCGTCACAATATAGTGATAAACTGCCTACACCTTAGGCGTCACAATACAGTGATAAACTGCCTACACCTTAGGCGTCACAATATAGTGATAAACTGCCTACACCTTAGGCGTCACAATACAGTGATAAACTGCCTACACCTTAGGCGTCACAATATAGTGATAAACTGCCTACACCTTAGGCGTCACAATACAGTGATAAACTGCCTACACCTTAGGCGTCACAATATAGTGATAAACTGCCTACATTTTAGGCGTCACAATGAAGTAATAGGTTAAATAAGTCTGATGCAAGTATATAGTTAAAGTAACGACCAAAATAAAAAGAATGAATTTCTGCGTCAAAACGTGATCTCAACCAGAGCATCTGATATTTCTTCATTAAGTTCTCAACTAGCTTTGCTCAATATGTAAAAATACAGAAATACTTTATCGTTTACATTTTAACAATACCTCTCACGACATATTTCGTGGAAATTATGTTACAGACAATTCTGTCCAAAAGATATTCGTTAAAATAACGTTTTTGTTAATTCAGAAGGTTTGGCATCTAAACAAGATCTTTAACGACATAGTTTATCCTAATACTGTAGTTACGAAATTTTCCTTCAGTATTCGTCCTCTGTAAACCTTTCCAAATACAATTTAGAGTCTGAAAACCAATTATACTTTCTTGTAAATAAATCCAAATCTTGAAGCTTTTAAAGTAAATACCTAGCATCCAATGCCCCTTCAAAACAACCATCCGCAGCTATGCCGTCATCTAAAAATACTTCAATCTTCACTTCCTTAGATCTCCAATATCTAACAGACTTAAGAACTTTAGTAAAGATGTACCGCCGCTTTCAAAAATATCTAAAGATAATCCATTATAAAAACTTTTTAAATTTTTCCCCAATGAGAAAGATATTGGCAAAGTTTTAATAGATTTCTATGCGATAAGCAGACTGTAGACTGATTAAATCCTTAAAAGGTTTGTAATAAAAAACCAGCCTTTGCTTACCATTTCCATTCTTGGTCACCGTCAAAGAAATTATTTCTTAGTTTTTCTGATACCAGTGTCACCCATTCTCTTTTAATAAACTCAGATTCGTCCCTTTCTGACCTATTGTTACCCAATCCAACAACCACAGTAACGGTTTTGAAATGGAATTTTATAATCGACCTTTTAGACGTCAATGACTATCCCAATCTAATTCTGTTCAATGTATTGTGAATAACAACCAACAGGCGATTAAAAACAATAAAATAAAATAAACACAATGTTCAAATTTCCTTGTACCAACTGCTAAGTATACAAAATAAAACAGCTATATTTTCACTTATCTTTTCGACGTCTTTCTTGGTACATTCCCGGCTCCAATGTCAACTCTCGGCCTTTATTGAGCTCTAGACCTCTTCCATCAAAGTTGATATGAATCCACACTTTCCCTCGATATTCAACTAGCTTGACACTTTCGACGATGCTGCTCTTTGCGTACTAACTCGTTTCTTCATCAGTTTTAGATGTTCCTTGTCCTCCAAGTTGATAAACAATCGCATCTAATGCTAACATTTTCGTATCAGTTTCCTCAAAATAACGCGATGCTCATTCAAATGGTTTTCCATCATACTTTAATGAGGTGCGGATACTTGTTGAATATTCTGCTGGAAATCGGATAATAGATTGTCCATCACTTCTTGAAACGGTTTCAGCATTCTGATTGCTAGCGTGAAAACACTATTCACATCTGAAGCTGTATTTGACCCTGCCTGGCGTCCTGGCTAATAAATTCGACTTGCTCGGGCTAGCGTGCGCTAGAAAGTGACCACTTACTAAATACCTCTTCAAACATTGAATACGTTTCACCCAACACTAAATTCTCATTGGCCACTGCCTACATAACAACTGAACTTAAGTAACAAGACACTTAAGATCTGCTTACATGTCGTTAGGACAATTATTTTTCGCTATACTTCGTAACGCGAAAAAATTCTATTTTCAAGAGGCTCATTATTTCCCCATTCTCAGTTCAAATTGAGTGATAATTCAAAGAAATTCTGAGGGAACAGGATAGATTTTCTTGAACATGAGAAACTCTATATCCATTTTGGCTAACTACATTGTAACATTGTAATTAAACATTAGCAGAGGGTGTTCCTACCATAGATTTAGGTGTTTAGGTCCCTCTTATGTAAAAGATTAGTTCATCTCAAATGATTTAAATATCTCTTAAGTAATGTAGAGTATATAATCCCACATCATTGGTAAATAAAGGTACGAATTGATTCTTTTATAAGTATTTATTGGACTATTTTATTATTGTTATATAGCCTTAAAGAATTATTGAAGGCGCATCAAATATAGGATTTAGTGCAAGATGGCAACTAGCTTTTTTAAGATCACTAAACATCATTACCAATAGAATTTTACCATAGTTTCCTCCTAATGCACGGGATAGCTATCATTACCAAAGTAGAGCAGATCTCTGTGCAGAGAAAATAGGCCGTGCTGGCCAAAAATAGAAATAGTGTTGAAATATACAAAAGTTGAAGATCTACAGTATTATTGAATTTGACACGACGATGGAAGTTGAAAGTATTAAAAAGTAGTAAAGCTCTTGAATAGGAAAAAGAAAAATAAGTAGATACTGATTGCGGGCTTAAATATCCGAAATATTGCCTTTAACCATTGATTGTAAGATTAGCATGGTAGTTTATGGTGTTCAGAATATACTATCGTATATTCCTTGATAATGAAATTAGTTTCATATAACAAATTACTTCTATTTTCTTAAAATTGATGTTTACACTTGAAAAATTAATTTTTGATAACATATCAATAATAAATCCCTAAACCAGGCACTGGAAGTGAGATCATTAAGTAATAGAATGTTAATATCAGAATTTTCTATTTCTTGGAAGTCTTTCTATTTGTCAACTTTCAGCGGCTAGAAATATCAGATTTCATCCATCCATGAAATTTTATGGCTATACTGATAAACTATGTTAGTGAAATTGAATACTTATAAAATCACATATATGCCAAGTAATATATTAAATTAGGTAATGCTGTAAAGAACAAAATCAAGTGTAGAGGAAATTGAATAATAAAAGGAACAGTTATTTCTGCCAGTGTAATTTTGGAAAATGAAAAGGAAAATGCAAAAAGTTAGGAGGACTAGATGTTTTTATTTTATTTTTTCTTTTCAAATACGTGAAAAATAAAAGCATCAGTGATGGTAATATAAAGGAAATTACCTGGCTCTGCCCTGAGTATGGAACGGAAATGAAATTAACAAAGAAAAAGCAGGAACATTTGATGGTGATTACCTGAAAGAGAGCAGGGTATGAGCAGCGAGACAAAGTTATAGTAGAAAAAGATGTAAAAAATGTTCAGCTGGAGAGCCCGATTGGAAAGCCTCTGTCGGCACTGTCAATTATTATTATTATTATTATTACTATTATTATTATTGTTATTATTATTATTATTATTATTATTATTATTATTATTATTGGCTAAGCTACAACACTAGTTGGGAAAGCAGAATGCTATAAGCACAGTGGATCCAGCAGGGAAAATAGCCTAGTGAGGAAAGGAAAAAAGGAGAAAAAATATCTTGAGAAGAGTAACATCAAAATAAATATATCCTATATAAACCATATAAAACTTAAACAAAACAAGTGAGAGAGAAATGGGATACAATAGCGTGCCCGAGTGTACCCGCAAGCAAGAAAACTAACCCAAGACAGTGGAAGATCATAGTACAGAGGATATGCCACTACCTAAGACTAGAGAGAACTGGTTTGATTTTGCAGTGTCCTTCTCCCAGAGGAGCTGCTTACCATAGCTAAAGAGTCTCTTCTACCCTTATCAAGAGGAAAGTGGCCACTGAACAATTACAGTGCAGTACTTAACTCCTTGAGAGATGATGAATTGTTTGGTAATCTCAGTGTTGTTAGGTGTATGAGGACAGATGAAAATATGTAAAGAATATTCCAGACTATTCGGTGTGTGTGAATGTCGGCAAAAGGAAAATGATCCTTAACCAGAGAAAAGGATCCAATGTAGTACTGTCTGGCCAGTCAAAAGACCCCATAACTCTCTAGTTGTATTATTTCAACGGGTGGCTGGTGCCCTGGCCAACCTACTACCCAGGCTGTTCACCTAAAAGTAGACCATCTAGGAAATAGCTCTTACTCAACAATGAATAACCATAAAAGGCAGTACCAATGATACGAGGCATACTTCAAATGGAATACCATTAATATTGCTGATGGCAAGATTGAAGACAAGAAAGGTCAATGTATACGTAACATGGTTACTGGGGTTGGTAGAAAAAAAAATATGGGAGAAGTAAAACCTGAAATAATTATATTCGGTAATAAAAAAAAAATAGAAAAATAAATAAATAAATAAATAAAACCATGCAGTAGATGCTATGAGAAAAATATTTATAGGCAACAAATTCACAACTTCAAAAAGATAATCTTGTATTTGTGTAGACTGCCATTTCGTACCGAGATGTAAACCTGAAATTCGCAAGGTTATTTGTGGAAATGAAGACTTTGTTATGTTACGATGGAGTAAGAACAGTGTACGTGAAAAGTCAGTGTAGCATGTAACCCAATGTTCCTATTGTCATATGTATTAGCATCTTGAAAAAGATTATAAGTTCAAAACCAATGAGATTCCGTAGAAAATATGCAGGTAAGCATGACACTGAGTAATATAATTCTCAAGAGGGTAGATTCGATAAATTGTAAAGTTCTTGAGATGGCCTTGACGAGAATAGACGCAAATACGAATGATGGATATTATGACCTGATTAACTGCAGTTTTGTAAACGATCACACTATAAGAAATAAAATGATGTAAATCTGGGAGTTGATAAATGAGAAATCTTTTGCCATAGTAGCGATTACTGAAACATTGCTTTATTCTAATTATTTTGATGCAGCTAAAGTACCTGCAATGACCATTAATAATGATATTTTCTTACTTAATCTGAAAAATAGGGATTTTATGAAAAGTAGAGCTTCTCACTATTTTCATGTAAAGATCGTAAAAAGAACTTGCAAAAAATATGAATACATAAAAAGAAAACATTACATACAAATATAAAATATCATGTCTTTTGTAGGAGTTAGCTAATTTCAGAGAGCAACATTGTGGATATTTTTGTTCAGGAATTAGATATGCTCTATGAGATTGTTCAATTTATTAAGAAACTATTGTCTCAACTCGTAAGTATTACACACGCTTCTTCTATAGTTCAACTTAGTTGTATATATATATATATATATATATATATATATATATATATATATATATATATATATATATATATATATATATATATATATATATATATACAGTGTATATATATATATATATATATATATATATATATATATATATATATATATACACTGTATATACATATATATATATATATATATATATATATATATATATATATATATATATATATATATATATATATATATACCTACAACACAACTGTGGCTTTGAACATATCACTCTTTCCATTTGATACAGTATTTAACGTCATATTCTAACAATATTCATTATAGGTTTTTCAAATGACCAATAGGTCTATTCGAGATTCTATAGTTACCAGACATCATGCCAATTCCTTTTTTTAAAAATCCCCCCCCCCCCCCCCACCCCTCTACTTATACTTCCGACAAGTGCTGCACACTATTGCTTAATTTTTTTCAGAGGTACTGGGAAGATTCAACTCCATTCTTATGATCTTAATGGTTGTGCTCATGGTTCAATCTAGTATTATACGAATTACTTGATTTTGTATTATTTCTAACTATATTAATTATCTCTCCGAATAGCCAATTAACAATGGGGCAGCATAATCAATAATTCAACGAACCACGCTGATTTACAACATTGGAAATACAAGTATACCAGAACCACTGCCTTTGTTATCCGATAATTGCAACGGTCTCAATCTTGCCTGATAGATATTTCTAACATAATTAACCTCATCTCTACTTTTGTGAAAGCCAAAATACATACAAAATTATTTATAACTTCCTACCGTTTCCAGCGGCCTTCCATTAAATATTTCTTTTTTAATTGAAGAACCTGATTGAATTATACTTTTATTATCATTAACAACTAATTCCTTGTATAAGTATAAACTATGTAGTTCAGCTAAAGCTTCTTTAAAAACAAACATATTTGTGCACTGGATCATTATGTCATCAGCGTGTATAACTATCTCTGTATCGATAAGAAAAGAGGGCCTTGGAATCCAATCATTAAGAATATAAATCAAAAGTTGAAATTAATATAACACTCTGTGGCGTGCCCTATTCCATATCCATTTTTCAGACTTCTGCCATTGAATCCAATCCTTGGTCCTCCTTCCAGTTAGGTAACTATCAATACCCCTTAGCAATGATCCCTTAGTATCTTTATTTACAAGTTCCACAAGTATATGTTTATTTTCTCAGTCAAATGCTACTTTAAGATGAAAAAATTACCGGCATTTTACATCGCTATTGCATGGCATTCTTAAAACACATTTTGTTTGACTGTTTCCCTTAATGAAACCCTACTGATGCTTAGAGAATCGATCACCAATAACAAAATTCAATCTATTAACAATCCTCATTTCCATTAGTTTGCATAAGCAAGATGTTAAAGATATGGGTCCATATTCCCCATTATTCTTAGGTACAGGTACAAAAAAAGCCTATTTCCAATTGATTAAGAGAGAGAGAGAGAGAGAGAGAGAGAGAGAGAGAGAGAGAGAGAGAGAGAGAGAGAGAGAGAGAGAGAGAGAGAGAGAGAGAGAGAGAGAGCGATAGGTGAATTTTATTGATTTCATTAGCAAGTACAATAAGACAGAAACCCACGTTGTAGAGAGAGAGTCAAATCGGAGTGGCTAGGTTTCTTTTTCTTTCTTTTTTTAGGGTCTCGTAAGTCATGCAAAACAAGAAGTTTACCCGGAAAACAGTAGCTTGTTAAAGTGACAACACGAAGCAGGTCTGATGAATAACAGAATAGCTTCTGAATGAAAGTGCCGACGGAAGTCCAAGCACATGAACACTGTCATTGGAAGTCTTTATGTCAAAGGCAGCCATCTTGGTTGTCACATCTTGAAATCTACCATATAAAAGTAAGAGGGTCTCAAAATCAGTAAGTCCTGTGCAGCCAGAACATCAGTAAGAGAGGCCTTTAGGCCTTATGGGACACCCACAGGGCGGGGGATGTCTGAAGTTCACCTACTATATTCTGTCTTTAGAATGGGTAGATACACACCCAGCAACAGAATCACCCGGCTCTAAAATTGACGCCATCCAACTATGGTGTAGAAAAAACATTCGAGGAAGGCAGGAGATAATCTCTCCTCTGATATGTACTTATAAGTTCCAAGAACTATATGAAAAATGGACAGACGTCGGTGAAAAGGAAGATAGAAATCAGTCTTACGGACCTAGAGATGGAGAAAATCTACGGGAATTCTCACTTCCACAATCAAGAATCTACGATCGACTTCTAATGAAAAATAAAGATAAACACATTGACTAATCCTGCTAAAATGAACTCAGTAGGGGAAAATAACCCAAACAGGTTTTGTGTGTGTGTGTGTGTGTGTGTGTGTGGCAATGTAGGTAGAAATAATCCTTTGAAACAAGGCGTAGAGAAGTATAATATATTTTAGTGGTTAGCTGATACAGAAAATAGGCTCTCTCGTTTTAGAATCTCGTTTAAGAATAACCGCGATGGAGTAACGAAAATAAAGCAGGTAATGTTAGTAGTAAACAACGAGTTAGACGATGCACTTACCACATTGGATAGGGCATAAAAAATATCAACATTTTCCGTGTGTTATGAAGAAAATATGTTTGCTATTATGGCGTTCTGCCAAAAAAACGAATATGTTATTTAAGTTAAAACAATTGCCAATGACAATTCACTATAGGCAGGGAAGATGATCAAAACACGAGGAAAATGGCAATAAGAATCTAAGGAATGAATAGCCACATTTCTTACTAGTAAGATCAAAATAATTGATATAGTTACAAAGAAGTTAGAACAATAAATTATAGTGATAGTACAAATAACCCTTGAAATAACCAAGGGATAAACAGTTCGTTGAGACAAATTTAGCTCAAGTAAATAATGATGACACATGAATCTAGGGGAAGTTTTCATACAAAAAAAGCTACAAAAAGGGGTAAACTTATCAAGAATTTCGAAAGAGGTCAGGTCGCTAACAACAGGGGAACTAGCATAGAGATAATAAACCCCATGGCAGCATAACAGAAACTTCTCAGAATATCCTTCCGGCACAGACACCAGGGAAAACGCATATTCTACAAATACCACATAAGTAAGCAATTCAAAAAGTGACTATAGCCGGTAATAAAGATAGTCAGGCTTTTGTGATATATTCCTTTTTCATCCTTATGTTGAAGTTTGATTTTTTTTTTCTACTTTTAATAGAAGAATGATTTTAGTTTCTATCTAATCTTTTCATATTATGGTTGAGATTTTCTATGATGTTTATATTTAATCGTAGTTTCTTACCCCGCCCGCCCATCTCATCTCTCTCTCTCTCTCTCTCTCTCTCTCTCTCTCTCTCTCTCTCTCTCTCTCTCTCTCTCTCTCTCTCAACTTTATCCTTAAAATACTTTATGAAGATTAAGCATCATTTTTCTCCCCAACAATACCAAAGTAATTATTATTCCATAAAAAGGGATTATTATTATCTCAGTCATACCATTAATAAAACACAGTCATCGCCTCCTCATACTTCACCTCATCACCTCGCAATATTTCATTCATTTTTAAATAGTCCAGCCTTGATTTCTATTATAAGGGTTTTTTTTTTTTCTTTTTCTTTTTTTTTCTGCCAGTATAATAGTATAATTATCAATGTTTTTATATTCGGATTAAATTATAATTTTAAACATGGATTTGATTATCCTGGAAAACCTATCAGAAAATCTCAAGTAAAATTAAGTCAATTCTAGGCAAAGGACACTCCAAAATATAACCATTGTTCTCTATTCATAGGTAGAGTCATAGCCTCTGCACCATGGTCTTCCACTTTGGTCTCGCTAATCTATCTCTTCCCTCATTCTTTTG
>NC_090740.1:89429792-89432292 GCF_036898095.1 Palaemon carinicauda
CTTACCAATTCTCTAAGTAAATGTAGCTTTTTTATTTAATTTTCCAGTTGGAATGTATTATATTTTGTTGGTAGTCGATAGTCCATAACGGAATAAATTTACATAAATAATAAAAGTAAGGAAAACGAAATTAGTGCTAGAGCCAACACTTGAACACAAATTTTTGAAAATGTCAATATCTAACGCTCTAAAACTGCTCTTTATTTGTGTTCGTCTTTGTTGAATATTTGTAATTGTAAATCTTTCCACTCCATCACATTGGCCATGGATGTAAAGTTTACGCCTGAGGTAAAAGGGAGAGTGACTGTCAGCATGGTGGAATAGAACAACACTCATAGAAAAAGAGGAATGATGACGGCCACAATGCAGATTACGGGAATTCATCTCCAGGAACCCGTTTGTTGATATCATGCTTCTTTTTTTTTTAGTTTAGAGGTTTAAAGGTTGCACTTGAAGGGCAGAGGTAAGAGATAGAACAAAGAAAGATTATGTAAATATGATCAGCACCAATGGCCCCTCTGCACCAATCGATTACAAGGGAAATCCCGGAAATGGTTGCTGAGGACCCAGTAGATAGACCTATAGGCTCTTCCAAGCTCTCAACCCAAGTTCTAAAGCAGTGGTTCCCAACCTGTGGTACGCGTACCACTAGTGGTATGCGAGGGCCTTCCAGGTGGTGCGCGAACTCTTTCGGGGTCATGAACGATTTTTAGTTATATTTTACTTCACAAAGATGTGTACTGCCCAACACAAGATATACTGGCAACGATTTGCAACTGTTGCCACACGCCACCCACTGGTCCCAGCGGCCCACCGTTAAATTAGGTCCTCCACTAACTCTCCGAAGTTGTTATCATGCTTGAACCGAGTTATCAGAATCGTTAATTTCGTCAAAACATCCGCCCTGAATACTCGACTGTTCAAGCTCCTCTGTGAAGATTTTGGCTCTGACCACATCTGTCTCCTCTACCACAAAGAGGTGCGCTGGCTCTCCCGGGGTAATATGACGAGGCATCTCTTTGAACTGAGAGATGTACTCCTCGTATTCTTCAAGGAGAAGGAACACGATTTTCAGAAAGATCTGGAGGACGAGGAGTTTATCTCAAGGTTGGCCTACCTGTCAGACATTTTTGGAGCCCTCAACCACTTAAACTTGTCCTTCCAAGGGCCCAACTGCACTGTCACAGAGTTCATCTCGAAGCTGGGAGCGTTTGTCCGGAAGCTGGATCTGTGGATGAAGAACGTGGAGAGCAAACGCTACGGAATGTTTGAACTCCTGACTACCCTTGAGAGGGAGCCCACTGATGAATTTGCCCAAGAAATCATCCATCACCTCTCACTGCTCAAGACTGAATTGAAGCATTACTTCCTGGACGTGACATGTTGTGCCTACGTCACCAATCCGTTCTCCGTTGATCCAGCCGATCTGCCTGTTGGGACCAGGGAACAAGAGGAACTCATAGATATCCAGGCTGACGAGACAGCAAAGACAAAGCACAAAGAATGCTCACCTTTAAACTTCTGGGTGAGCATGGCCTCCTCGTAGCCGACGCTAGCCCGTCACGCTGTTCCCCAGCTACTGATTTTCCCCTCGACGTGGGAGTGCCAGCAGGGGTTCTCAGCCTTCATGACCATCAAGTTGAAGAGACAGAACTGTCTTGCTGCGCCCGGGCATGATTTCCGATGTGCTGTGAGCAAAGTCATGCCCTGCATTGACCAGCTGGTGGAGAAGAAGCAGATACAGCCCTTGCATTGAGTTGTTGTTTTCTTAGTTAATTTGCGTGTTTTACTTTTACAATTATAGAAATAAAGTGGTATCTGATCGAATTTAGTTTCTCTGGAACCAGGTGGTACGCGGCGACTGTACGGGACCTCCAAGTGGTACTCGATCACAAAAAGGTTGGGAATCACTGCTCTAAAGGATGGCAAGGTTGCAAAAATTTCTTGAAGCTATAAAGCTTAAGCCTGTCTTGAGCTTCCGTTCGACAGAATGAGAGACTTTTTTTTTTTCTTTTTAACTGGCTACAACTACCCTAATTCTGAATCAAGCAAAAAACAAAGATTGCCGATGCATAATTCGTGTTTATAAGAAAATAAATATCTAAGAAGAGAACGCGCATGACAATAGGATTCGTATTTTCATTGATTTGAAATTGATTTTTGGGCCTAATTATGAGCTGACATCAAGACCAGCATGGGGTTATTAATACAATTATTGTAAAATTAGAGAAAAGAGGTAATTTGGCTTACTTTATGCTAGCCGAATCCATGGGTTTATCAAGTGACTACTAATGTATATTACTACTAACTTCACGTTTATAGATAAGGATTTAATTCTAATTATTATCAGTCAGTTGAACCATTTTGTGTTCTGCATATTCTGGATCACTGTAATCAGATTCCAATCATTTTATTCTCATAATGAAGAAAAAACCATTTACATTTCTGTATAGTTTAGATAGAAATTGTTTGGTAAAAGAGGTCACAAGACTCCAACGTT
>NC_090740.1:89437292-89449792 GCF_036898095.1 Palaemon carinicauda
TTTTTTTTTTGTGGAGTTGACTGTTGATGATCTGGCTTGTAATTGATTTTATTTGGACTGTACAACTGTTGATGACCTGGCCTGTTTACTTACGATTGCTGTTGATGATGATGAATGATAGAAATGATGATAATGGTGATGATAATATCCAGGACCCCATTCAGGGAGACAGCTGTGACAAATTTTCACACAGAGTAGTGTTACCCACAGAGCTATGGTAATTTTCTGTTAAAGACAGTTCGACTTGTGTGTGGCGAGTGTTGGTGTCGCTACATCTATAAAAACATGTTTTGAGTTGGTGTGCGAATAATTTTTAAGATTTGTGACGTGTTTTTTTTTTTTTTTTTTTTTTTTTGGCTTATTTGAATGATGTTACGGTTTTTGTTTGTTTAGTGTTTAAGTTTTGTTAGTGCTTTATTGATTTTGGGGCTTTAATTTGATGTGGAAGGGTTGTTCGTGTTAATTATTTTAGAGTATAAGAAATATAGTAATAAGGTTATGTTTTGTTTTTATGTCCTTTTCGTCTAAGAGTCCAGTTTATGATAACGTAAGGGGAAAGTTTGTGTTGAGGAGGCAATTGTCTGTTAGAGTGATCAAGGGTGTGGGGGTTGCTTTTGTGTGCATCCCGCTACACAGCCCCCTCAAACTCGTTAGTTTATTTAGTTGCTGCAACCTCACTATCCTTGTGAGCTAAGGATGAAGGTTTGGGGGAGACCATAGGTCTATCTGCTGAGTCATTAGCAGCCATTGCATAGACCTCCTTGGTCCATGCTTGGGTGGTGAGGGGGCTTAAGCACTGATCATATGTATATAAGGTCAGTCTCTAGGACATTGTCATGCTCGATAGGGAAATGTCACTGTCCCTTGCCTCTGCCATTCATTAGTGGCCTTCAAGTCTTTAAACACCGAATCTGGAGTGGTAGTAGCGTAACTGTGGCTGACGAACATCAGGAAGTGTCTATAGAGGTATTTGGTCGGATCGTGAGGGAGTGATGGGTGATGGGCAGTTTTGTCACCGCTCTGTCAAATCAAGGGTGGGCATCTGTGTCCTACCGCTTTCAGATCAGCTTCAGTCAAAGTTAAATTGTTATGCACTTCGTCAAGAGAGGACTTAAACGTGGTAAAGTGGCTATCCATAAGGATGGCGGCTTTGGTTATCTGGTCATTTTTGGGGCAAAATATTGACACTGAGGATGGCAGCGTGTAGAGTTCAGGTGGGCGCCGTACCCAAAGGGCTTGATGAAGATTCGCTCCACGTGGAGGTCCTTCTAAGGCAGGTTCCATGAGGGAGAGCGAAGCCCTTTGGTTCACTAATGGTCGTTGAGAGAGCTAAAAAAATTTTTACTATGCTGGCAGCAGGAAATGGTGAGTACTGCTAGATAAGGTTTAATTTCAGGTCATCGTAGGTTACTGGTGTGTTTCTTTGCTCGCAGAAACAATTGGAGATTTCCGGTAACGTGTCCTGCGGGATCGCCGCTAGAATGTGATCTGCTTGACTGAGTCATGCTGTTGATACGAAACTGGACTTCAGCATGTTGGAAAAAGGCGAAAGCTTCTTCGCTAGCAAAGGACTGTCGTTTCAGGGGTGTGCATTGATAGTATAGTCAGTGTCTGAGGCACAGCAGTGATGGAGAGGGCGGGAGGGAGATTGACACTCCGTTGGTCACCAGTGTAGGGATACAACAGTTATATAATACCTGAAAAGTGGGGTGAAAGGAACTAACTTTATTTGGACGGAAGTTGAGTATATATACAACCTGTTCCAGTCAAGAACGGTACAGAAAATTAAAACACAATGATTCAAACACATACAGGCATAAACATGCTATCAGTGTGAGCGATAACAATAATAGACAAAAAACAAAATTACCGTTATAGTGTACGAGTATGTGTGACATACTTGCGATACACTTGCAGAGCAACATGTTGAGTTGAGAATATCAACATCTTGAGAAAAAAAAGATAAACACACACAAAAAAAAAGTCAACTGCTAAATGGAAAATTTAAATAAAATCTTTGTATACTCAAATATACTTCATTCAAAACATGATGTGAATTATGATTTTATTTATAATAATATTTTACTATCGGAAAATGTAATTCAAAACACAGTCACCAAAATTCCCCATAGTCGGCTGAAATTGTCCTAATTTCTTTTATTAATCTTATAAAATATTTTTTTTCATTAATGTTTACCCAGTACGCACGTTGAGCTAAGTTCCCAAATTCTATCAGTCACGTTTGAAACTACAGCCATTTAATTCATTGCGCAACTCCGCTAATTGTTGAGAAGGTAGACTGACCTTACACCGTCCTAGGCCGATTTATTTGTTCACTTTTTTCATTTATATGATGTCCATGACCAATTTTTGCTTCTATTATCGTATACACTTAAATTTTGGGGAATGAAAGTTTTTCAAATACAATTTTCTTGAACAAAAACACTTTTTTTTCTTTTTTTATAATATATGGGTTCCTAAAATCATAGAACGCTAAACTTGGAATGAAATAACATAAATCTGAAGCTGGTTTTGAATTTTACGGTTTATGGAAACTTTATGTATAAGATTAACAAATTAATGATACATTTTTATATATGTTTATCAGGAATGTATACCTATGCCTTATTATGGTTGCTTAAAACCTTGAAGAGCTCTTATAAGGCGTTTCCATGCACACTATGTGCGGTTTTGGAAAAAAAAATTATAGAAGTTCTGAATAAAGGATCGAACGTACACTAAGTTTCATTTTTATATGAGTAGTTGTGTGGTAATACAATATACACAATAAATGCCTTAAAGGTAATTTAAAGACTAATTGCGTTTACAAATTAAGTTTCTTCTCTCTCTCTCTCTCTCTCTCTCTCTCTCTCTCTCTCTCTCTCTCTCTCTCTCTCTCTCTCTCTCTCTCTCTCTCTCTCTCTCTCCTCTCTCTCTCTCTCTCTTCTCTCTCTCTTCCCTATTGTTGCCAAATTTCAATATTCGTAATTTAGCTACTATATACCCATATGTTCCCAATTTCAATTTAGTTTATACGTATTCGTTTATGCCATTTTCACCCTTTTATATGTTGCCTGGTAATTCCTTTTATCAATATCAGAGGCGTTTTCCTCGTGCTAAGTTTTCAAAAAAGTAGACCTTGTTGTCGTCATAAGTAATCTGGTATATTCTATTCTGATTAGATGGAATTTCCTAAATCACTGAAATAAGAAAACTTAGATTTTAAGTTTAAAGATTACATATCAGAAAATAAAGCTTGTGAAATAGTTTACGATACACAAAAGTAGCACCAAAAAAAAAAAAACTTTAGAAGAATATATGTGAATATCTACTTGTTTTATATATAAAGAAAAGCTTCCAAGAAAACCGTATTCATTTTAAATCTAACTGCATGTGTATCGTTATTGAAAAAAATCCTTTTTTATTTATATGTATATATATCTTCCTTTCTATAACATTTTCTTATATAGAATGTGCTATACAAAACAAAAAGAACACATTAAGGTCAAGAAAAGTGGCCTGATATAGTTAATTAAGAACACATTATACTCTTTTTGGGTTATTTGGTAAGAACAGAACAGAATAAAAAAAAATCGCCCCTTATTCTTGCTTTTGGAGGCATAAATATCACGTCGCTATTTACTGTGGTTTTTTCCTCAGATGATGAACGTGGTCTGAAGCATAAGACGTATCAAAAAATTTCTTTGTAACATTTATCTTGCTCTTCTCGATCATATTTCACAAAACGAAGGCTGTTCAAAATTGATCTGAGCTATATACGTCTCTTTCTGAGTCACGTGACTGGTTGTGAGAGTGAGCTTACTTGATTGAATTATCATAGTGAAATGATTGGTGATGATATTTTAGTCCTGAAATAGTTTTAATCATTGGAAGCGAATACACACCACACTTATGAATGGCTGAAAAATACTATTTTTCAAGTCAATCTTTGTCTGAAAATGAATCGCCATGCTTCTTATATGCGAAATAAGAACTTTTGATATAATACTTTAACCTTTGTATCAGAGAGAGAGAGAGAGAGAGAGAGAGAGAGAGAAGAGAGGAGAGAGAAAGAGAGAGAGAGAGAGAGGAGAGAGAGAGAGAGAGGAGAGAGGAGAGAGAGAAGAGAGAGAGAGACAGAGAGAGAGAGAGAGAGTATCTCACAAGTAAAATACCTCTTCAATACTCATAGTTCTTAAGGACACAAGAATTCCTTCTTTTAGTAAGTTACTCCGACTCCAATACCTATGTCGTGTGAAAGGGCATATAAATGCACAGGTTAAAATAATTCTGAGAACTAGAATAATTTCTACTCTTTTGGATTATCAGCCATACAATGTGAAAAACGTGCATGTTTATTTTTTTTTCTTTTTCATTTTTTTTTACTTGAGGGTAGACTTTTACTATATCTCTGATGAATAAAATTTTTGAGAACATTTTCAAAATATAGTTCAATCGGTAAAAAGTTCAGTTCAGATTTGTTTAAAATTCTTTTTTGAGATATAATTGACCTCAATCTTATTTGAGAGTGCATATATTGTATATAACTAGTATGTTTTACGAGGTATGGATCTTTGATAAAATCTATGTTTTTTATCATTTATATGACCTTTTCTCTGTTTGGTTTCCGTTTTGACGGCGTAACCTCCTACTTTTTCAAATAGTGAGTTAGCTTGAATTCAAGTGATTATAACGGATTTTGAGCGAAGGGAAAAATCTATTTTTGGGTTGAGATGGCCATGTCGTCCTGATGGAAGTTCCTATAGGGTAGCTTCCTAGGGTATATAACAACTACGGCGATATTCCCAGAGAATTTACCTTAAGGTACCAGAATTCTAACTCCTGGAGCGAATATCCCTCCTGAAAGGGATATCGTGACATATCAGAGGACGTATTCTTGACACGCCACATGGCAATCTGCACCCTGACAGAGATTCGTCTCGTAGGGGCAATTGGCAAGAAACGAATTCGGGAAAGAAAAAGGGGGAGCCGCTCCCAAGGCTCCTTATCTCTCGTTTCGTAAGCGTGCCTGGCGCCAATCCTGGCGCCATCTGTATTCCTTGTAGCGTACACGAGGTGCTACAGATACTGTATATAGGGAGGGGTCCTACAGCCCCTTTCTTAGAAAGGCAAGGGCGGGTCCATCAGGACGACATGGCCATCTCACCCAAAAATAGATTTTTCGCTTCGCTCAAAATCCGTTTTTTTGGGCTCAAGCCATGTCGTCCTGATGGAAGTATACCAGAGCATTACTGTATCTGTGGATTCTCAGAACGTGCGTACTCCCCAGAGGTAATTTTTTCCCGGTCGACTAGACCTAGAGACCTAAGATGTTACCGTTATACATCTTTTCAACTAACTATAAACTATGTTAGAGCTTCCTGCCCCCTACAGGGGAAGAGTCCTACTAGACTCTGGAAAAGTCTCGAAGAGTACATATACCTATGTATGAATACCAGGCAAGCTAATATAGTGGTCTCGCCCTATATTAAGTTAAAGCATAGTTTGTAAAGAACCACTGCGTCAATATGAAATATTGACCAGTTCTCCGCACAATACTTGTATTGGACAAAGGTTTATATCCCGCATAGGAGGAAACTAGTAAAACCCGCCATCGTCCCCTTATGGGACGGGGGTCCTCCCGTTAAGGGAAAGCATAAACCAATGCAACATAGCATGCATAAAGGAACAATTCTATTAGAATTATCCCAGATAAGGTACATAGAATGAATGCTCAATTATACCAATAAATTGACACAGTTGAAGGAGACGCAAGGTTCTCAAGAACAAGTTCATTGACAGACAATAAACAGACAGGTTAACCACAATTATATATATATATATATATATATATATATATATATATATATATATATATATATATATATATATATATATATATATATATATATAAAATATATATATATATATATATATATATATATATATATATATATATATATATACATATATATATATATAATATATATATATATATATATATATATAATATATATATATATATATAAGAAGAGGATACCCCAAAACTTTAAGCATGAGTATGATAGTAAACAGAACTTGTTTATCTGAAGGAAAAAACATTAAATGCCCCTTTTTAAGATACCGAGGTATCAAAGTCATAAAAGTCTGTATTACAAATCAATGACATTAGCGTTAGAAACGCTCGGCACACATGTCTGCACTAATGCTAGGTTCACCTTTGGAAATGGAACAGTCTACATGGGCAACTCAGTGCCCTCACTTAGTTTGTAGTACAGAATGTAACTACAACACTCATCCTGGAATTAATCGTCCCAATTAAAACCACTGTTCCTCGCAGAGTTAAACAGTAGTGTTAACGACGCGACCCACTGCTACCACAGATCTCTTTAGTTCCTCTACTTGCTTCGCATAGTGGCGAAAGAACACTCTGGAAGACTTCCCAGCCAGTGTATGAACGGAGATGTTCAAAATCCATACAATTAAAGAAATTTAAGGATGAGGCAACTTTCCTCGGATCGTGACCTGCGGGTGTACTGTCAGGATCCGCTCTGCGAATAAAATGTGGTGATTTTCGCTCTGAGTTGATTCAGAGATAAATTTGAGCCTGATGTTTTCTCCCCTGAATAGTTGACCACCCTTGAAGTCTGAAGTTCTATGAAGATAGACCTTTAGGCATTCTACTGACATAGAGAAGCATCTTCTTTGAGAGGGCAAATTCTCCAGGGACCCCACCTGTTGGTGGGTAACTCATTCTTGGCGAGAAACGTAGGATCGGAAACAGGTTCAGTTCTCCCCCATCCAGGAACTGAACACGACCTGCCTCTCTCGAGAGGGCTACAATCTCACTAAACCCTGGCCCCGGACGCGAGTGCAAATAGGAAAATAACTTTTTGTGTCAAATCCTTTAACCGCACACTCATCATTGCTCAACAGAGAAGCGAAATGAAGAACTTTGTCTAAAGACCATGAAATGGCCTTTGGAGGTGCTGAAGGTCTGAGCCTAGCGCAGGCTTTCGGAACTTTATTAAAGAACTCGTTACCTAGGTCGACCTGGAAGGCATATAGAATGGGTCTTGTCAAAGCAGACTTACACGCTGAAATCCTGTTAGCTGCCAATCCTTGACCATGGAGGTGGATGAAGAAAGATAAGCAGAAGTCTGTCGAGATCTCCTGCGGATTCTTCGCCCTGACAAAGGCCACCCATTTTCTCCAAGATGACTCATATTGCCTTCTAGTAGATTTGCACTTATATTCCTCTAGGAAGTCTATGCTGGCTTTCGAAATCCCGAAACGCTTTCTCACCGCTAGGGAGAGAAAATCATGAGCTGCAGGGTCCGGGTTTTCTGTAATGAAGCGCAGACAGTCGACTTCTGGACTCGCTGGGTCAGAACTGGATCTGGTAGCGGTACAAACTTTAGCTGTAGTTCCAATGCCAGGAGGAACCACACGCTGTTCGGCCACTTGTGGGCTACTATTGCCGCTACCCCCTTGAAGGATCTAAGTTTGTTGAGGACCCTCAACAGAAGGTTGTGATGAGGGAACAGATAAATCCTGGGCCCTCTGTTCCAGTTGAAGGACATCACGTCCACTGCTTCCGCTAAGGGGTCCTCGTACGGGGACACGTACAGGGGCAACTTCATGTTGTCTTTCGTCGCAAAGAGATCTATCTGCAGTTCTGGGACTTGATTCAGAATGAAGGAGAATGATCCTGCGTCTAAGGACCATTCCAACTCTATCGGTGTGAACCTGGATAGAGGGTCCGCTGTCACATTGCGGACTCCTTGAAGGTGAACTGCCGACAGGTACCACTTCTTCTTTTCCGCCAACCGGAAGATGACCAACATCACCAGGTTGAGAGGTGGTGACCTCGATCCTTGTTGATTCAAGCATCTCACAACTACCTCGCTGTCCATCACCAACCTTATGTGGATCGAGTGACGCAGGGAAACTTTCTTTAAGGTAAGGAGCACTGCCATAGCTTCTAGAAAGTTTATGTGAAAGGTCTTGAATAGCTTGGACCAAGTCCCCTGGACTTTTTTCCCAATGAGAGTGACCTCCCCATCCCTCCTTCGAGGCGTCTGAGTGAATCGTCACCGACGGGGGAGGTGGCTGAAGAAGAACCGACTTCTTTAGAAGTCTGGCTTGGGACCAAGGCCTGAGAAGAGTACGTAGCAGAAGCGGAACTGGTCTTCTCAGATCTCTTCGCACGTTTGATGCATAACTTCTCCAAACTCCGGTTGCATCCTTTAGCTGTGCTCTTAGCACTGGGTCTGTCACCGAAGCAAACTGGAGAGAGCTCAGTACCCTCTCCTGTTCGCGTCTTGATATCCTTTCGGAATCTAGAAGTCTCTTGACAGAACCCGCTATCTCCTTCCTTTTCTTCGCCGGGATGGAGAAACGGTGTGACAAAAGGTCCCAGTGGATTCCCAGCCACTGGAATATTTGAGATGGAGAAAGTCGAGACTTTTTTCTGTTGATCTTGAAACCTAGGTACTCTAGGAACTATATCACTTGACTGGAAGCTTGCAAGCATTCTGTCTCGGATGCTGCCCACACCAACCAGTCGTCCAGGTAGGCTACTACCTGAATTCCCTTTAGGCGTAATTGTTTGAGAGCTACGCTCGCAAGCTTCGTAAAAATACTTGGGGCTACGTTTAGCCCGAATGGCATGGCTCTGAAGGCGTATAGTCTTCGTTGTAGCCTGAACCCTAGGTAGGGGGAGAGTCGACGGTTGATTGGAATGTGCCAATAGGCGTCTGACAAGTCTATAGAGACGGAATATGCCCTCTTGGGCAGTAAGGTCCTTATGTGTTGCAGTGTTAGCATCTTGAATTTGCAATACACTATAAACTTGTTGAGTGGCGACAAGTCCAGAATGATTCTGAGCTTTTCCGAGTCTTTCTTGGGAACACAAAACAGCCTCCCTTGGAATTTGATGGACTCCACCTTTCGGATCACATTTTTCTCCAACAGTTCTTGAACGTACTCCTCCAGAACGGGGGTGGAGTGTTGGAAAACCCGAAGGCCCGGGGGTGGAGTGCTGTACCAGCTCCAGCCCAGTCCATTCTTGAGTAGGCTGTGGGCCCAGGGATCGAAGGTCCACCGATCCCGAAATTTCAGAAGTCTCCCTCCTACCGGTATCATCCCACTTGGACTGCCGTCCCGAGGACATGCCTCCCTAACCACGACCACCCCTGAATCCCCTTCCCCTTGAGGGGCGCCCAGACGAGCCTCTGGCTGCCCCTCTAGGCTTTGCTCGAAAGGAAGTAGACTGCCCTTTGAACGATGGGGTGAATGCCGTGGACTGTGTCGACACGGCCTGGGGTACCCATTGAAAAGTGGTTGGGGTTTGTGCCACAATCTGGGGCACTGGAGGCAATGGCAATTGCAGTTGCTGTTGCTGTCTAAAAGGCTTGGCTGGCCGAGACGGTAGCCTAGTCCTCATAGTCTTCCTCTTTGGTTGAGGATCCTCATCCGGGGAAGACTTTCTTTTGATAGCCAGGCCCCACTTCTGGAGAAGGTTTCTATTCTCCAAGTCGGCCTTATCAACTACTTCTTTGACCAAATCGGTAGGGAAAAGGTCTTTGCCCCAAATGTTGGAGGAGATTAGTTTCCTTGGCTCGTGCCTCACCGTAGCCGAGGTGAACACGAACTCCCTACAAGCTCTCCTCGCCTTGACGAAGCCATAAAGATCCTTCGTCACTGTGGCCAGATGAGTCTTGGCCACCAACATGAACATTTCATGGACCTTGGGGTCACTTGCCATCGTCTCAAGAGTAGTCTGAAGAGACATTGAGGCAGCCAGTCTTTCTTTTGTCTCGAACTCTCTCTGCAAGAGAAAGTCAGACAGCTTAGGGAGGTCCTCGCCGAACTGACGTCCGGCGATATCAGCCTCCAACTTTCCAACTGAGAACGTAAGATGGACGTCCTTCCAGTCTTTGTGGTCCATAGGTAGGGCCAGCGACAAGGGCTTACACTCCTCAAGGGAGGGGCAAGGCTTGTCGGCCTCCACTGCTTTTAGTACAGCCGCAAATCCTTTCTGTAAAAAGGGGAAGGCTCTAGCAGGAGAGGACACAAAGGAAGGGAGCTTCTTGCTCAATGCAGCTACTTTTGAGTTAGAGAAGCCCCTCTCTTTCAACGAGGATGAAAGCAGAGCTTGAGCCTTAGTATGGTCCATCACTATGACCTCCATCGGTTCTGGCTCCTCCTTTGAAGCTGGTTCCTTCCTCAGCCGGACACATGGTTTAGCATCTGAGCACAAGGGAAGGTCTTTCACATTAAGCCTTTTCTGGGGCCCATGTGATTCTGCAAGGCTCTGCATCCGCAGTTCCATTGCAGCCGCCTTCTCCTGATTTTCCTTCTGCATTTGTTGGATCATTCCAACAATAGAAGAGAGGGCCTGTCCCAGCTCTACTGGGAGACCGGCCGATGTTGAGGGAATAGGCTCTGGAATCTGAACCGGAGTAGCCAACACCTCGTCGACCTCTTCTTCTACGACGTCCGGGGCTTGAACATCATCCTGGCCTTCTGCCAGGAGGTCTTCTTCCAAACGCTCGTCCACGTCAGACATCCTGTCATCTAACTGGATGTCTTGCATCGCGACCGCGACTTCAGCATCCACCTGGATCTGACTTTGGGGGATCTCTTGAGGCTGGGGAATCACAGCATCAGCTGATGCCTTAGGGAAAAGATACGCCCTCATCTTCTCACTTGGAAGATAAGGGCCAGAGGTGTTCTTTTGGAAGCCCCTTACCCAGGTACGAAGCTTCTCCCTTGCTATATCCCTTGATTCCGCCATCCTAGGGGAATCAAAGGCTTCAGTAATCAGGTTAGTGCACACAGTACATACCTGAGGGTCCCAATACTGGATATCATCCTTGGAGACAGCGGATGCTGCGTGTCTCCTACAAAACTCATGTCCGCAGAGATTCTTGCTGCGGACGTTACAGAAAACATTTCCGCACTTCGGAAGGTCCTCCTGTAAAGAGAAGAAATTTCCATGAGTATCAAGTGAACTATGTATCACTGGATATGCATAGTATAGCATAACAATTCAGAAAGGAAAGACACACACTTGTGTTTCCCTCACAACCCATTGTTGCAGCCTTCCAGATAATAAAATCAAATGGTTGATCTCTTCTAGAGTAACCAATGCAAAGTTTCCAGAGGAAACAGGTGGAGCTCACACCTAAGCAATGATTTTAAAATCCTGGATAATAGACAGGAAAGAACTCACTTTCCTATCTGTAGGCCAACAGCAAAGGACTTGTGCAAGAAAACACAAAAGTGTTAGAACACATAGTGCTGTACCAAAACCCATACTATAGTTTTCTTCTTACAGTATATGTTATACTGAAGAATACTGGTACAGTATAGGAGGTTACGTGCCGGCCGGCACACACCATGACTAGCTTTAAAGTATACTACTTAACAGCTATAAGGCGGCAGAACGCTGGTTCAAATGCATGTGCCGGCCGGCAACAGCCAATGCCGGCCGGCAATGACTGCCGGCAATGACTGCCGGCCGGCAACTACACAAGGTAGTACCCAGCTGCCGGCCACACTCTTGGTGACCGGCAGACAGGGGCTGACATTAGCCGGCCGGCAAAGGTACAGAACCGATGCCAGCCGGCAGCAAAAGAACCAGAGGACTACAACTGCCCGATGTATAACGGTAACATCTTAGGTCTTTCAGTCGAGTTGACTAAGAAACATTCCTGTGGAGTACGGCACGTATTGAGAATCCACAAATACAGTAATGCTCTGGTATACTTCCATCAGGACGACATGGCTTGAGCCCAAAAAACGGATTTTGAGCGAAGCGAAAAATCTATTTTTGGGTAAGATGGCCATGTCGTCCTGATGGACCCGCCCTGTTCCTTTTCCAAAAAAAAAAAAAAAAAAAAAAAAGGGCTGTAGGACCCCTCCCTACATACAGTATCTGTAGCACCTCGTGTATCGCTACAAGGAATACAGATGGCGCCGCGAGCGGCGCAGGGCACGCTTACGAAATGGGGAGGAGAGATGCCTTACGAACGGCTCCCCCCTTTCTTATCGTTTTCGTTTTCTTGCCATTTGACCCCTACGAAGTGTTAACTCTATTCGGGGTATAGATTGCTATGTGGCGTGTCAAGAATACGTCCGCTGATATTTACGATATCCCTAAGGTCTTTTTAGGGATACTCGCTCCAGGAGTTAGAATTCTGGGTACCTTAAGGTAAATTCTCTGGGAATATCGCCGTAGTTGTAATATACCCTAGGAAGCTGCCTTTAAGGAACTTCCATCAGGACGACATGGCTTGAGCCCAAAAAAGACCCTTGCCGGCCGGCAGCTCTGCCGGCCGGCAAGGGGCTGAGTCAATTCCACATCCTAACCTATTCTAGGTCCAGATGTAGAACGACGTACAGTACTGTAATGGCTAGGCCATTACGGAGATAGAGGGGGAAGGGACAAAAGAGGGTCCTACCAACCTTGCTTTAGTGACGGATCCCCCGCA
>NC_090740.1:89457292-89463153 GCF_036898095.1 Palaemon carinicauda
CCATAATTTTCACCATGCAGTAATTGTAGCTAAATTTCTATTAAGGGATTCACCAACCCCAGATCTACATTCAAGGGATGTAATTGATGCAAAGAGAGCTTGTTGTGTAGGCCAAACCACATGTCATGTGTATAGTATGAAAAGTAATGGGCGAAGAACACTACACTGTGGAACACCGGATATCACATTCTTATACTCACTGAGGTACCTTTCAAGTATGAGTTGATAGGAAGTTTCTATTAACCATAATAATTACCTGGAACATAGATGAAGATTTGTTAGTAATTATTTCTCAGCTGATCCCATCTTTGGTCGTCAATTTTTCTTGGTGGGATTTAATGATACGTTGGTATTCTTAAAATACAAGTTTAATGATACCTTGTGGCTACATTGCTCTATGACAGCTGACTACTAAGTGTGTGTGGAGCGTCATACACAATCTGACAAAACCAAACAATTTCTAAACAAAAGAGCTTCGCTCTGAGAAGACTTAAATCCTACTCCAGTACAAAACTATAAAGAATTACATCCTATATCTGAGGTAATCAACAAATGTTTGAATCCTAATACCAAAACAAATCATTACACTTATGTACAAAGCATAACATGTTTTATTCATGCAATATGATGCAATGTTACGCAATACCTGCAACACTTGAAATAATATAGTACATTATTACAATAATACATAACAGTACCCATCAACAACAAATCTTTGGGATCTATTATTTGAAAAATCAATAATAATCCTAAGAAACCACCGACCCACTCCCAACTGTTGAAAACAAGGACCTCTCGATTATCACAGTGGAAGGCAGAACTAAAATCAAGTCCAATCTTACGAACTTCCGTACCACAATCAAGGGAATTCTGTAGAACATTGGAGATTGTGAGAAGGGCATCACATGCCTCAAGGCCTTTACGAAAACCAAATTGTAGAATAGGGAATAGATGATTACCTTCAGCACACCTAATAAGACGTTTTAACAGAAGAGGTTCAAAATCTTAAGCTAATATAGGAGTTATGGAAATTGACCTACCACAAACACATTTACATAAAGGAATAATATTACCAATTCTCCAACAAGTGTTAGAAGCTCCTCTTCTTGTAAATTTGCACCAAATAACTGATAACTTTGTAGCTAAGAATTCTGCAGTCTTCATAAAAAGCAAAGGAAAAATACCATTTGGCTCTACACCTCCATAAGCATCAAGGCCAATCTACAGAACTTTTATTTCACGAGATCGAAGAGCTAAAAAGTTAGTTTAGCCTCAGGAAAACAGGAATGAGGAAGTTCAAGTTTTTCATTATTCTGTTTTCTGTCAAAAACATCAGCCAAAATGGTTGACCTTTCTTTTGGACAGTGAGTGACTGAGCCATCTGGTTTTTAAGTAAAGGAGGAAATTTTGAATATACACCAAAGAGTGCAGATTTAAGGGTAGACCACCATTCATGTGCCTGAGTAGTACCGGAAAGGGTTTCTTTTATGGTTAAATTGTATTCCTTTTTAATTGAGGCATAAACTCTCTTAGGAAAAGCTTGAAGCTAAGTATAATTATTCCAGGTCAAATCTGATCTGTTACCCTTCCAAAGATGATAGTCCTCCGGCTTCTCCAAATAAGCACGTTTACACTCATCATTCAACAATGGTTTGTCCTTCACTTGGTACCTTAGCACACGAGAGGGGATACGCCTATCAATTATGTTGACTAGATTCAAATTCAAAGGGACAACAGGATCTATACTACTATAGGTAGTAGGTTGGCCAGGGCACCAGCCGCCCGTTAAGATACTACCACTAGAAAGTTATGGGGGCCCTTTGACTGGCCAGACAGTACTACATTGGATCTTTCTCTCTGGTTACAGTTCTTTCCCTTTGCCTACACAGACACCGAATAGTCTGGCCTATTCTACACAGATTCTCCTCTGTCCTCATACACCTGACAACACTGAAATTACCGAACAATTCTTCTTCACCCAAGGGGTTAACTTCGGCAATGTAATTGTTCAGTGGCCACTTTCCTCTTGGTAAGGGTAGAAGAGGCTCTTTAGCTATGGTAAGCAGCGCTACTAGGAGAAGGACACTCCAAAATCAAACCATTGTTCTCTAGTCTTGGGTAGTGCCATAGCCTCTGTACCATGGTCTTCCACAGTCTTGGGTTAGAGTTCTCTGGCTTGAGGGTACACTCGGGCACACTGCTCTATCTAGTTTCTCTTCCTCTTGTTTTGTTAAAATTTTTATAGTTTATATAGGAAATATTTATTTCAATGTTTTTGCTGTTCTTAGAATATTTTATTTTTCCTTGTTTCCTTTCCTCACTTGGCTATTTTCCCTGTTGGAGCCCCTGGGCTTATTGCATCCTGCTTTTCCAACTAGGGTTGTAGCTTAGCATTTAATAATAATAATAATAATAATAATAATAATGATAATAATAATAATAATAATATTAATAATAATAATAATAATAATAATAATAATAATAATAATAATAATAATAATATATTTGTGACCAATTCAAGCATAGAATTTCATGCAAAAACCCATTCCACTGCTTGGGATTTTATAAAAAATTTAAAAGCGCATGATACATCAGGGACAGGCTGCTCAATCTTCACTATTAATGAAATCAAGGTATGATCAGATGTCCCGACTGGAGAACCAACCTTACTAGTTATAACGCCAGGGGAGTTAGTGTATATGAGGGCCAAGCAATTACCAGACCTGTGAGTAGCTTCATTTATGATTACCTCACAGCCTGATTCTGGGGCAAAGTCTAAAGCTCTTAAGCTATTACGATCGGTAGGAGAGATAGAACTTAACCACTCCCTTTGGTGAGTATTAAAACCACCAACAAGGGCAAAAGAAGCCTTTCTATTTTCTTCTTATATCTTAGTCTTAATGGTAAGAAGACAATCGAGGATAAAATCATCTATGTTCTGATTCCGGTAGATCGAACAAAAATAAAAGTTGTTATGCCTGCCACAAACTTTTATTACCTGAATCTCATGACATCCAAAATCATAGCAGGACTTATGAAAAGCAGGCTACTCAGTCTTAATATACACCTCCATTCCCCTGGCCCCTAAAGATAGCATCACGTTTCAACATTATTAGCTTCTTACAAGAAGCTATAAGGAGCTCAGATGAGTGCTCATATTAGAAACCAAAGTTTCTGAGCACAAAAGAATATCAGAGTGTCTGGATGCAACTGTAAAGTCTTGAATTTTTGCATGAAGACCACGAGTATTGCAATGCAGAAGACGACATTGACGAGATCTAGGACGTACTAGGCCCGGATTTTGCTCAATGTCTCCAGATAGCATAAGAATTGATAGAAATTAAAAAGAGACATCATACTTAAAAACTAGATTAACAAGAAAATATAACAAAAACAATATGTACAGAATTACATATAAAGTGATTGATGAAACCCATACACTATAGTAAAAAGTCGGAAAAACTGGTCGACACGGAGGAGGCGATACACCAAGTAATGCTGTATATCCTCCAGGATAGCCACTTCAACTGAAGGGAGCACAGTAAGGATGGTTTTCAGAGAAAAAGGATCTGAAAAGGAAAATACGACCTCTTAATAAACCACCAGGCATCCATGGCCCTTCTATTAAGCCTGCCCAATATACCATTTCAAAAAAACAAGAGAAAGAAAAAGAAAATAAGTTAGAAAAGTGTGCCCGAGTGTACCTTGAAGCAAGAGAACTCTAACCAAAGATAGTGGAAGACCATGGTGCAGAGGCTATGGCACTACCTAAGACTAGAAAACAATGGTTTAATTTTGGGGTGTCCTCCTAGAAGAGCTGCTTAACATAGCTAAAGAGTCTCTTCTACCCTTGCCAAGACGAAAGTACACTGAATAATTGCAGCACAGTAATTATTAGCCCCTAAGGTGAAGAAGTGTCTAGTATCGCATTGTTGTCGGGTATGAGGAAAGACGAGAATATGTAAAGAATAGGCCAGACTATTCTGTGTATGTGTAGTTGAATAAAAAATAAGCCGTAACCAGAGAGATGGATCCAATGGATTACTGTCTGGCCTGTCAGAAGATCCAATAATTCTCTAGTGGTAGTATCTCAGCGGGCAGCTGGTGCCCTGGCCAACCTACTACCTAGGAGAAGCGATTTTCGTAATTGTAGAAAAATGTGTGCCAAGATAAGAGAACCTTCTTCCCCTGCCCCTCTTTCACAGGTGCCTCCTCCAAAGCCAGGTCAACTGACCAACGACTAGAATTACCGGAACATCAAGATGGATAATGACCAATTGCAACATACCACCCAGGAGATCTCAGAGAATTCTAGAAAGAACAAGGGCCTAACAACCTGAAACTATTTTGTAATTGAGTTTAATATGTTTTTAACTCCCTAGCTATATATTTGAATTGTTTATGTATTCCTGTTTTTCCTTACATCAGTACCTGACATGTAATTTTATATACACTCCAGTAACCAAGTCACAGATGGTGGACGGAAGCTCTAAAAGTTTTCTGTGACATCTACAAAATACACCTAGTTCTTATACATGTTTCCACCAAATATATATATATATATATTATATATATATATATATATATATATATATATATATATATAAATATATATATATATATATATATATATATATATATATATACTATATATATATATATATGTATATATATATATATATATAATATATATATATATATATATATATATATTTATATATATATATATATATATATTATTAATATTATTATTATTACTAGCCTAGCCACAACCTTATTTGGAGAAACTAGCTGCTATAAGCCCAAGGTCTCCTACAGGGAATAATAGCCCAGTTAGGAATGGAAAAAGGAAATAAACTTATGAAGAGAAAAAATTAACAATAAATCATTCAAAAAAACAGTAATAACGGCAAATAAGATATGTCATATATAAACTATAAAAAGACTTACGTCATCCTGTTCAATATAGAAATATTTGGTGCAATTTTGAACTTTTGAAGTTGTGCATATTCATCTTCCTGATTGTGAAGATTATTCCACAACTTGGTTGCAGCTGGAATAAAACTTCTACAATACTGTGTAGTGTTGGGCCTTATGACGGAGAAGGCCTGGCTATTAGAATTAACTGCCTACCTAGAATTACGGACAGGATGAAATTTTCCATGAAAATCTGAATGTAAAGGATGGTCGGAATTATAAGAAATTCTATAAAATATGCATAAAAAAATAATCAAATGGTGATGCGAAAGAATAATATCTAGATCAGGAATAAATAATTTAATACACCGTATTTTTCAGTCAAACAAATTAAGATGGGTATCAGCAGCTGAAGACAAGACAGGAGAACAATACTCAAAACAAGGTAAAATGAAAGAATTATAACACATCTTCAAAATATATTGATCATCAAAAATCTTGAAAGACTTTCTCAATAAGCCAATTTCTTGTGCAATTGAAGAAGACATATATCTAATATGTTTTTCTGAAGTAAATTTGCCGTCGAGAATCACACCTGAAATCTTAAAAGAGTCATACAATGTTAATGAAACATTATTAATACCCTATAACTTGCACTATGCACTAATTCTGGCTAGATCTCTATTAAAGGATTCAGCAACCCCAGATATAAATTAAGTGGATGGAATTGATCCAAAGAGAGTAGCATCATCTGCATATGAAACAAGCTTGTTTTCTGGGGCAAACTATATTCCATGTGTATATAGTATGAAAAGTAATGGACCAAGAACACTACCCTCTGGAACACCAGATATCAACAACTCTTTGAGATCCATTATTTAAAAAATCCATAATAATGCTAAGAAACGACCCACCCACTCCCGACTGTTTCAGTTTGAAAACAA
>NC_090740.1:89488653-89493653 GCF_036898095.1 Palaemon carinicauda
TTCCGGGTAATGTGTCCTTTAATCCGTTTTTGGCTCCCCCTGATTCTGTACCTTTTGAATCTCAGGCCCCTGTTAATGCTTTGGGTGATTCCAAGGAGGAGAAGGAATATAACCTTATTTGGAAACAGATAGAATTGAAAACAATGGAGTTTGAACAGAATGAGCGGGTAAGGCATCATGAGTTGGAGATGGTGAGATTAAATATAGAAATTGCTAGGTTGCAGAAGGACAATTAGATAAGTTCCCCTAAAAATTACTACCAGGATAGGTTTAATATAGGTGCTGCACTAAAGTTGGTGCTGGTGTCTGACGAAAAGGATGTCCCTGAGTTCTTCAAGGCATTTGAGCGTGTGGCCTCCCGTTTGTCTTTTCCCGCAGAAATGTGGACTATATTTATACAATGTAGTTTAGTGGGTAAGGCAATGCGGGTGTATAATGCCTTGGAGGAGGGAGTAGCTTGGGAATATCAAAAGGTAAATTTAAAATCTTATGACTTGGTCCCAGAGGCCTAACGACTCTGGTTTCGTAGCTATACGAAACACTCAGTGCAGTCTTTCGTGGAGTTTGCAGCATCAAGGAGGAACAATTCAACGACTGGCTGAAAAGTCGTCAGATTGGCATTTTCGCTGTGTTACATGAACTGTTGCTTCTTGAAGAATTTAAGAAAGCCTGTAGTAGGGAGTTGAGAGTTCACCTGGAGGAGGTAAAAAGTGTCAAATTGAGTAGTGCCACTCAGTTAGCAGATGAGTTTGTACTGACTCATCGATCAGGTAGCGGTAGTTTTAGTTATAGAAATTTAAATAATCAAACATCTTGCTCCCCTAATAATGGCAGGAGAGGGGAAACCTCCTCGTCGACTCCCCATATCCCCAAGAGAGATAATATTAATTTCAAATCTTTTTCAGGTGATAGGGATGTGGATAGAGTCCAAGGAAGTCCTCCTCCCCCTAAAATTTTTGCTAATAAAGACTTCCCAGGTGGGGGAAATAACAGATAAAATATAATTAGAAGCACAAGCCATAAAGGAAGCTGTTATTAGTGCAACAAACCCGGGCATTTCCAAAACCAGTGTAATGCTCGTATGATGTACCTAGAGCAAAATAATTGAAGTCCTGTAGCCTTGGTTAGTGATAAGTCAGAGGCTAGTAGCCGTAGTCCTGTAGACAGACCGCCAGTAGATAGTAGTTCAGTAAATAGTAGCAAGCCTAATGTTTCTAATCCCCAATCATGACTCAAGTACGACAAATATGTGTGGCCTGGAAAGTTGATTTTTGACTCTCGTGTTGGTCAGGTGGAGTTTTTTAGGGACACTGGTTCTGCCAGGTCATTAGTCCTGAATAGGGCTCTAAATGTTTTTGAGAAATATACTGGAAATTTTGTATTGTTGGGAAGTTTTCTGGATTCAGTTGTGTCCGTGCCTTTGGTTAATGTCCACATGTCCTTTCCAGGATATGATCGCCTCACTGAGTTGGCCATGGTGGATAGTCTACCTATTCCGGGTATAGACGGTATCCTGGGAAATGATAGGCTGGATAGTGAAGGACGGGAGCTGTTTCCTATATTATTGGTAAATGCTAGTCCTGTGGCTGTTATGACTCGGTCTGCAGCAAAAGCGGCTTATTTACTTGATGTAGATAGCGATGATGACATAATGTTAAGTAGATGTTTTAAGGTCCGGTCCAGTAAAGAGTAGTAGTGATGAAGTAGTTAATATGAAACTTCATTGGGATAGAGCTACTTTTATCAAAAATCAAAAAGGATAAATTTAATTTTTATTTGGGTAATGTTGAGGATCTGACTAAACTAGGGTTTAGAGTTGTAAAGGGCTTACTATATAGGTTTAGTAGTCCCGCATCTGATAATTTGAATAAAACTGGTTGGGTGGAACAGATTGTGGTACCTTCTCAATTTAGAAATTTTGTTTTGGAGTTAGGTCATACTTTTTTTTTTTAGGTGATTTGGGTTTGTTAAAAAATTTGAATAGTCTGGCTAGGTTTTTTTTGGTGGCCTTGAATTAAATTGAGTGTGAAGCAGTTTATCAGAGCGTGTGAGACTTGTCAGGTTATGGGTAAACCAAATCAGGGATCCTTAAAGCCCCGCTGCATCCCAATCCGGCTATACGTAATCCTTTTTCTGAGTTAGTAATTGATGTGGTAGGTCCCTTACCCAAAACTAAAATAGGTTACGTATATTTACTAATTATCATGGATAGAGCCTCTCGCTTTTCCGAAGCTATACCTATGAGGCGTATTACTTCCAAAACTGTCTTTGAAAAATTAATGGATTTCTTTTCCAGGTATGGTCTCCCTCGTGTAATTCAGACTGACTGTGGGACGAATTTCAAGAGTAAGGTACTTAGGGATAATTGTGCTGAACTGGCCATTCAGCACGTTACCAATGTACCTTATCACCCGGAGAGTCAAGGCGTAGTGGAAAGGTTCTAACAGACCCTCAGAAACATTGTTATGATCATGATGGTGACAGGGACAAAACTCTCCCTTTTGCCTTCTTTCCTATCAGGAATCACCCCAACTCTTCTCCTGATGTAGCTCCTTTTGAGTTGGTATTTGGGCACAAGGTCTGTGAATGGACCCAGATAGTTTTCTCGAACCAAGATATAAGGGCCTTTGGAAAGTTTGGAGGAAACCATTATAGGTTAACTATGAAATGGAAGCTCACGGTTTAGGCTGTACCTGTAGAATATTCCATGTTATTCGTTTGAAACCTTATATTGGTAAGCAAGGTGATCCATTAGCGATAGTGTCCGAGCCTGTATCTGTGGTATTGGATGTATCTCCCAAGGATTCTGACGAGTTATGGTGTCAGTTTTCTTCGGATGTATTGGGTAAGGATATGCAAAATTTGAACATGTTAAAAAGTAGGTTAGAGGATTTAAATATTAACAAACGGAAATATGTGCTTAATTCAATTTATTCCTTTTCAGATCTTTTTCAGGATGCTTCAAGTAGGACAATATTTTAAGTCATGAAGTTGATGTAGGTGATGCTTCCCTTGTGAAGCAGAGTCCTTACCGTTGAACCCCGTAAAGTGGGATTTGGTCAGTAAAGGGATAGAGTATATGTTGAAACATAACCTTATCCAAGCATCAGTAGCCCCCTGGAGTTCTCCTATTGTACTAGTAAAGACAGCAGACTATGTTTCGCATGTGTGTGGACTACCATAAAGTGAACACCCATAAGAAAAAGGATTCTTTTCCTCTCCTTCGTATTGATGATTGTCTGGATCGGATTAGTGAAATATCCTCCTTTGTTACTCCGTTTCGCCTATAGGAGTGTAAGGTTATGATTTTCGAAATGAAAAATGCCGCAAGTACTTTTCAAAGGATCATGAATATTGTAATTTGTGGTTTGAAGGGAGTGGAAATTTATATTGATGCTTTGGTAGTATAGAGTACTGACTGGGATACCCACATGCTAACGTTACTTAAGGTTTTTGAAGCCCTTAGGTCTGCAGGGTTAGTTCTTAATTTGGCTAAGTGTGAATTGGGTCACGCCAAGGGTTGTTATCTGGGTCATGAGGTTTGTTTAGGTCAGGTAGGTCCGAAACAAGCTAATCTCGAGGCCATTATAAATCTGAAAAGGCCTGGTAATGTTAAATAAGTAAGAATAGTGCTGGGTATGATGGGTTATTGCCGCAGGTTTGTGTGTAATTACTCTGATCCTGCTCAGACTCTTACTAGTTTATTAGAAAAAGGAAAAAAGTTCTGGTGGTCAGATCAGTGTGAAAAATCTTTTAATAAACTTAAAACAGTGTTAATTACTAACCCCATTTAGACCTCCCCAGATTTTCAGAAGCCTTTATTATATCAGTAGATGCCAGTGACGTTGGCATTGGAGGTGTCCTTTTCCAGTGAAAGGAGGACAGTGTTTATCCCGTGTCTCACTATAGTAAAAAGCTTCTGGCGGCAGAAAAACGTTACTCCCCTATAGAAAAGGAAGCTCTTTCCTTGGTCCGAGCTCTTAACTATTTCAAACCGTATGTGGCAAATTTTTCTTTTCTGATTGAGATGTGGACGGATCACAATCCACTGGTTATCATCAAGCAGATGAAAGGAGCAAACCAGAGGATTTTTCGCAGGGCCCCTATTCTGCAGGAATTCAATTTGGTTATAAAACGAGATAAAGTGAGTGACAACAAAATTCCTGATACCCTCTCTAGAATTTAGAGTACTAGCTTGATCCTTCTCATACGCCACCTTGCTCGTTTTTCCATTTAAGGTTGCATAAATTTTTTTTGTTAGGATGTAGTTCTGTTTAAAATATAGCTTTGTAGATAAAGTTTAGGAGTTTTTCTTTGAGTAGTATACAATCTAGTGTTTTCTAAAGGTTCCCCTAAATTAATTGGTTTGTTCCGATACACTAAGACTTTTGATTTTATATTATATATATGACTTTTTGGGCTATGATGCCGGTGCATTGTAGGTTAAGGTGTACATGTGTGGGCGTACTGGTAAGTTTATTTAGATTTAGTTAGATCTGTTTCCATAAAGTTGGAGATTTTTGAGGAAGTACGGTAATATTAGATCTTTGAAATAATAGTAAGCTATATATAGCTCTCTGTTTGTATGTTTTTCAGGGGTACTTTCTGTTTGGTGTTAGGTTTATTATGTATTACTAATGGTTCTCACTTTACGTGTGCATTTCCATTTATATATATATATATATATATATATATATTAAAAAAAATATAATTTTTCTTTCTTAATGCTTTTTTCTTCAGGGAGGAAGGTATTATGGATTTATGTAATTATATATTTGATTTTTATCAGCCTTGTTTCTATATTTATTTGTTTTATGTAAAATTAGTGTAAAAATTCTAGTTCATCAAGCAGTATTTGTAATTTAAAGTTTTTCCTCTTGAAATGCTGTTTTAACCTCCACGCTCATTTTATAATCTATAAGTGTCTAGTTCAACGCATTCTTTTCTATTCTGTGTTTTCTAAGTCCTTGGATGGAAAGACACACCCGTGTTTACCAGTG
>NC_090740.1:89506153-89507742 GCF_036898095.1 Palaemon carinicauda
TAACATTGAAAAGTTATCGTATTAAGCTGGTATAAATTAAAAGGAAATGTAAACTAGAACGTGCTAATTAGGTATGTTTAAAGTAAAAAATACCTTTGCGTTTTAAAGCCTTGTTTACCGATTCGGTAAAATTGTTTAAAAGTTTGTGATGTTAAGCGTGTCGTTTGAGTAATTATGAAGTAGTTAGCCGCGTGCTCTAGATCTCTAGCATAAAAAAATTGTTCAGTCGTTAACTGTGAATAAAAGTTTTATAGTATTATCGTAATCGCGAGACTTAATTTTGTATTTAAGCTATTTTTGTGTAAGGTGATCTAATCATATAATTTTGTAATTTTGTGATCTCTCGATCTTGTAATTTTGTGATAGCTATTTTGTATTTCTGTGATCGAAAGATTGTTATTTTGCGATCGTATGATCTTATACTTATTCTTATAAAGTTTGGATATTTATTTTAGTTTGTACTTATCTTGCGCCACGGGCGACATTCAAAATGCCTTTCGACTTGCAACAATTTATTGTATCACCACGGGATCATGTGGAATCTCTCACAGTTGCCACAAAAACTGACCTAAAGAATCTAGCTCGCCATTATGATGTACAGGTTCCCGCAACTGCCGTAAAATGTGTAATTCTCAGTCATATTTTGAACTTCCTTGTAGATGAAGATATTGTTCCAGAAGAAGAATTGGCTGACGTTCGAGCTCTAACCGTTACCAATCCAAATGGTGACTTGAATAAACTAAGTCTGCAGCTGGAGTTGGAAAAGATGAAGATGCGAGCCGCAACTGCCGCCGCTGAGGTAGAAGAGAGGAAAGCCGCTGCTGCTGAAAGAGCCGCAACTGCCGCAACTCTGGTAGAACGAGAAAGAGCCGCTGCTGCTGAACGAGCCGCAACTGCCGCCGCTGAGGTAGAAGACAGGAAAGCCGCTGCTGCTGAACGAGCCGCAACTGCCGCCGCTGAGTTAGAAGAGAGGAAAGCCGCTGCTGCTGAGCGCACGGCTGCTGCCGCTGCTTCCCTAGAACGTATCAAGGTGGAAACTGCTTTGGAGCAACAAGAAAAAGAAAGTTAACAGAAAAACAAAGCTCTCCGTGTTAGGCTGCAGATTGAGAGAGAAGCGGCCACAGTAACAGAACGGGATCTGGCATTTATAAGACTGAAAGAAAAGGAAGAAGGTAAGCTAATTCCCGAACCCTTTGATGTGGGCAAGGTGCAGAAATTGCTGCCCACATTTGAAGAACGGGAACCTGATAACTACTTTTCTGTGTTCGAAGACACAGCCAAGAATCTCAATTGGCCTCAGGACAAATGGTATTTGATCATCCCGGAACTCATTTAAAGGTAAAGCATTATCTGTATGTGCCACTATGTTAGAGGAACATGATTATTTCATAATTAAACAGGCAATCCTTGATGCTTATTCTATTACTGCTGAAGGATATAGGCAAATATTTCGTAATAGTCAGAAGCAAGTTCAGCAGACCTTTTTAGAATTTATGAATGGAAAGATTAAACAGTTTCAGAAGTGGGTAGACAAAGTAGATGTCAAAACTTTTGAGCAGTTGAAAGATTTAATAGTAATGGAGGAGTTC
>NC_090740.1:89513242-89525742 GCF_036898095.1 Palaemon carinicauda
AGTTAGCGCTTTGTTGTTCGTAACAAAAACATGAATAATATTCAAATGCCTCCTTAAAGAAGAGGAGAATCAAATGTCCCATTGCAAAGTCATGTTGATTAGGTTTCTAACATGTTTTGATTGTTACACGGTGTGTAAATACTAATATCTTCACTATCATGAAGAAAAATTGTTTTACCTTTTGTAGTGGGTGTAAAATCTTTATCTCCATTCAAATTGCGTTAACTAGAGTTTTCTAATGTGATAATTACCAAGAGAGAATGATTTCAACAAAATTATTAGCATAGAAATAAAAATAGATATCATTAATGTTATACTTGTCATATATAAAAGTTGTTGTTATTATTAAAATCTTAGTGTCGATATTACGTCCTCTTCAAACTGATGTGGGAATTTTGACGGGCTGATATTATGTCCGTCGACATTATGTCCATTGTGCATTTCATCTGTGCACCATATATATATATATATATATATATATATATATATATATATATATATATATATATATATATATATATATATATATATATATATATATATATATATATTAATATATATATATATACACAGTGATACCTCGGTAGTCGAACGACTCTAAATTCGAACAAATCGGAGTTCGACCCAAAAAATTCTAGTAATTTTTGTTGTGGTGTTCGAACAAGAAATCGGAACCTCGAACAGCCGAACTCGTGGCCGAGTGAGATGAGCGGCCATCTCGGCTACTCTCGCTTGGTCGGGTAGCATCATTTCAAGAGAGAGCGTCAGTCCGACAACACGTGTTGAGAATTTATTGTGATTTAGTCCGTTTTATTGTCTTTTTTTGCCGATAATAATGGGCCCCAAAAAAGTTAGTGATAAGGGGAAGGATAAGAGGAAAACAGTGAGAACAACGATCGAGTTGAAGAAGGAAATTATTGCGAAATACAAGAATGGTGTACGAGTGTCTGATCTAGCCTTACAGTATGGCATGGCGAAGTCGACCATTTCAACCTTTTTGAAAAATAAGGAAGTGATAAAGAAAGCTAATGTTGCACAGGGAGTGACAGCAATTAATAAGCAAAGGCCACAAGTAATTGAGGAAATGGAAAAGTTGCTCCTTATATATATATATATATATATATATATATATATATATATATATATATATATATATATATATATATATATATATATATATATATATATATATATATTTGCAGGGTTATCGGCATTGCCTGGGTATATTTGCATTTGGATTGTAAATATGGGCATAAATTCTAATTCACTCAAGGAGGTTCAAGTAACAAAGGCAGTCCAATTTTTCCTCTAATGCAACATAATCCAGGAGGTTCATTCTCCCATTTGTGAGCATCAAAGTGATTATATTGTTTCGATATTAGGGCAATTAATACTAATATCCACTGTTTGCGATGATTCTTGGTTTCGAGGGACAGTCATTCAGTGTTAGGTTTCCTGAAGTCGAGTCACATCTTGAATTTCTTGATTCCTGCTCTTCTTTTCTGATTATTTTCAAGGTTAGAATATCTTTAGTGTTCATCCTATGATTTACGCTTGCATGCTATTCTTTTAGCATTTGTGTTACTTCCTCCATTCCTTTGTTCATCTTCGGTTTCATGTCTAGCTGAAATTCTGCTTGTATTAATGTTCCTCCTCAAACACATCTGACCTTCGTCTCCTGCCTCTTATCTAGTTGCCATTATACTTGCATTAGTGTTCCTTCAGAAATGCATATGCTTTTCGCTCTATGCTCCACGTCTAGCTGAAATTCTGCTTACATTAGTGTTTCTTCTTAAATTCCTCTGCTCATCATATTCTGCCTCACGTGTAGCTGCCATTCTTCTTGCATTTAGTCCCTTGCGTAATATCCTCTGTCCAATCTTTTTCTTTTACCAAATTTTGTTTATCAAATATATCGAAAGGAAACCTCTTTTTAGGTAGCATCCCTTTGGAAAAACTGAAAAAAAAAATAATCATATGACTTAACCATTAAATATTCTATAAAATCTCTTCTTCTGTGGGGTAATTCTCATTTTATTAGTGTTCCTTCTCAACTAATAGGCCCTTCCGTCATTGACTTGCCATTCTGTTTACAACAATGTTCCTTCTTCTGCTTCAGGTCTAGCTGCCAATCTACTTGCTTTAGTATTCCTTCATAAATCCATCTGATTTTCGTCCACTGTTTCAATTCTAGCAGACATTTCGCTTGCATAGGTATTCCTTCATTAATTCCTCTGCTCTTCATCTTCGGTTTCATGTCTAAATACAATTCTGCTTTTATTAATGTTCCTTCACAAATTCATCTGCTCTTCGTCTTCTGCCTCAAATCTAGCTACCATCTTTCTTGCTTTAGTGTTTCTTCATAAATTCATCTCATTTCGGTCTGCTGCTTCGGTTCTATCTAAAAATTTGCTTGCATTGGTGTTCCTTGTTAAACTCCTCTGCTCTTAATCTTCTCTTTCACGTTTAGCTGCCATTCTCCTTGTTTAGTTTTTCTTTATAAATTCATCTGCTTTTCGTCTTCTCCTTCATGTCTAGCTGCCTATCTACTTGTAATAGTGTTCTTTCATAAATTCATCTGCTTTTCGTCCTCTGCTTCATGTCTAGCTGACATTTTGCTTGCATTGGTGTTCCTTCTTAAATCCCTCTACTCTTCAACTTCGGTTTCATGTCTAGCTGCCATACTGCTTGTATTAATGTTCATTCACAAATTTATCTGCTTTTCGTGTTTTGCTTTCCATTCAGTTTGCATTAGTGTTCCATCTTAAATTCATTTATACTTTATCTTCTGCTTCACGTCTAGCGGATATTTTCCTTGCATTGGTGTTCCTCCTCAAATTCCTCTGCTTATCATCTTTGGATTCACGTTTATCTTCCATTCTGCTTGTATTTATGTTCCTTCACAAATTCATCTGCTCTTTGTCTTCTGCTTCACATCTAGCCGCTGTTCTGCTTGTATCAGTGTTCCTTAGTAAATTCATCTGCTTTTCGTCTTTTGTTTCACGTCTAGGTGCAATTCTGATTGTATAGATGTTTCTTAGCAAATTCATGTGCTCATCGTCTTCTGCCTGCCATTTTGCTTGCATTAGTGTTCATTCATAAATGCATCTGCTTTTTGTTTTTTTGCTCCTCCTCTAGCTGAAATTCTGCTTGCATTAGTGTTTATTCTGAAATTCCCCTGCCTGTTATCTTCGGCTTCAACGTCTATCTGCCATTCTTCTTACCTTTTCTCAGCTCCATAAATTCTTCAGCTCGTCTGTGTCGTGCTATCTTTTTCTTTTCACCAAATTTCCTTTATCGAATATACCTAATAACCTCTTTTTGGGTAGCATCCTTTTGTAGAAAACTAAAAGAAAATTAAGATTAATGAGTCAACTATTAAATATTCTATAAAATCTCTTTTTGGGCGGGATAATTCTCCTTGTAATAGTGTTCCTCCTATAATTAATCCCCTCTTCGTCTTTAGCATTTCATTCTGTTCGCAAGTGTTCCTTCTTTTGCTTCACGTCTAGCTGCCAATCTACTTGCATCAATGTTCTTTCAAATATTCATCTGCTTTTCTTCCTCTGCTTCATGTCTAGTGGACATTTTGCTTGCATTGAGGTTCGTTCTTAAATTCCTCTGCTCATCATCTTCGGTTTCACGTCTAGCTTCCATTACGCTTGTATTTATGTTCCTTTACGAATTCATCTGCTATTCGTCTTCTGCTTGCCATTCTGTTTTCATTAGTCTTCCTAATTAAATTCATCTGCTCTTCATCTTCTGCCTCACGTCTAGCTGCCATTTTGTTCTTCGATATCTATTTGCCATTCTGTTTCCAGTAAATTTTCTTCACAATTTCATCTGCACTTAGTCTTCCGTTTCCATGCTAGCTACCATTCTGCTTTCACTATTTTTACTCCATAAATTCACCTGTTTTTCTTCCTCTCCTTCTCTCTGGCTGCCATTTTACTGGCATTGGTGTTCTTTCTTAAATTCCTCTGCTCTTCATCTTCAGTTTCAAGTCTAACTGACTTTCTGCCTGTATTAATATTCATTCACAAATTCATATGATCTTCGTCTTCTGCTTGCCATTCTGTTTGCATTGGTGTTCCTTCTAATATTCCTCTGTTATTCGTTTTTTTGCTTTACAATTGCTGCCATTCTGCTTACAATAGTGTTTCTTTATAAATTCATCTGTTTTTTCCTCTGCTTCATGTCTTGCTGAAATTCTGCTTTCAATGGTTTCCATTCTTAAATTTCTCTGCTCATCGTCTTTGGTTTCCTGTCTAGCTACCATTCTGCTTGTATTCATGTTCCTTCACGTATTCATCTGATCTTCGTCTTCTGCCTCACATCCAGCTGCCATTCTTTTTGCGTTATTGTTTCTTCAAAAATTCATCTGGTTTTCCGCCTTCTGCTTCATGTCTGGCTGACATTTTGCTTGCATTGGTGTTCCTTGTTAAATTCGTCTGCTCTTCATCTTCGGCTTCTTGTTTATCTCCCATTTGCCTTATTTAGCGTCTTGAAAAAATTCATCTTCGTCCTCTGCTTCACGTCCAGCTGCCACTCTGCTTGTATTAATGTTCTTTCAAAAATTCCCCTGCTCTTCGCCTTTTGCCTCACATCCAGCTGCCATTATTCTTGCAATAGGGTTGCTTCATAAATTTACCTGCTTTTCAGGCTTCTGCTTCAGGTCTAGCTGACATTTTGCTTGCATTGGTGTTCTTTGTTAAATTCCTCTGCTCTTCATCTTTGTTTTCATGTTTAGCTGCCTTTCGCTTTGTTTAGTGTTCCTTCACGAATTCATTCGATATACCTCTTCTACTTCACATCTAGCGGTCATTCTGCTTGTATCAGTGTTCCTTCATAAATTCATCTTATTTTTTCCTCTACTTTACGTCTAGCGGCCATTGTGTTTGTATTGATGTTAATTCACAAATTTATCTGCTCTTCGTCTTCTGCTTGCCATTCTTCTTTTATTATTTTTCCTTCATAAATGAGTCTGCTTTTCGTACTCTGCTTCCCGTCTACCTGAAATTCTTCTTGCATTGATGTTCCTTATTTAATTCCTCTACTCTTCATCTTCGGCATCACGTCTAGCTGCCATTCCTCATGCATTTGTTCCCCTCCATACATTCCTCTGCTTTTCTGGGTCCAGCTATCTTTTCCTTTTCATCAAATTTGGTTTATTGGATATTTTGCTTGCATTAGTGTTCCACATTAAATACTTCTGCTCTTCATCTGCAGTTTAATGTTTTGTTGCCTTTCGCCTTTTTGAGTATTCTTTTACAAATTCCTCTGATCTTCGTCTTCTGTTTCACGTCTTGCTGCCATTCTTCTTGTATTAGTGTCCCTTCATAAATTCATCTGCTTTTCATCCTCCGCTTCACGTGCAGCTGATATTATGCTTGTATTATTGTTCCTTCACAAATTCATCTGCTCTTCGTCTTTTGCTTGTCATTCTGCTTGCATTAGTACTCCGTCTTAAATGCATTTCCCTTTTGTTCTCTGCTTCACTTCTAGCTCAAATTTTGCTTGCATTGGTGTTCCTCTGCCCCTCATCTTCGGTTTCAAGTCTATCTGCCATTCTTCTAGCATTTATCCCCCTTCATAAATTCCTCTGCACTTCTGGGTCCTGCTATCTTTTTCTTTCCACCAAATTCGCTTTATCGGATATACTGAATGAAAACATATACATATATATATATATATATATATATATATATATATATATATATATATATATATATATATATATATATATATATATATACATACGTATATATATATATATATATATATATATATATATATATATATATATATATATATATATATATATATATATATATATATATATATATATATATATATATATTAACACTGATAATTGGAATATTATACTCTTTACAAAAATAGATATATTCTATTTGAATAACAACGCTTTGAAAGAATTTACATAAAACAAATAAATCACACGAAATATTAAGGCTTAGGAAAAATTGGGATAAGGCAAAACGGTTCGCGATCTGAAAATTATATGATAACTGGACTTGGAAATGAAATAATACATCTGAAAATTATACAATCATTTGGTGTAGAGTAAATTTATTCTGAATACTATATTTAAGTTTGATAATTAATGAAAATAGATAACAAGATCACGATGCAAGTGAATTTTTCCTTACTAGAAATTGTTTACAAAAACTTTATAAGAATATTGTTTAGATCTTACTATGTTTACAAAAAACCCATCACAACAAAACTTCGATATTTCACTGCACACTTTTAGATCAATACACTAACCTGCGTATTAGAGAGAGGTGTGGAGATGACTGTGACTTAGGGCTAGGAATCCCTATCTATCTATGCAGCCCTAGAGTCGATTTTATATATGAATCTTTGCTACTTCCGCTACTTCCAGAAGCTTCCAAGATGAAGATCTGGTAGCATGGGCGGTTTGCCTGAAGCATCAGAGTTACCAAGTATTGCTCTCTTGAACACATACTCGCACAAGGCTAAACAGCTCTCTCTCAGTCAGCTAGCTTCGCCCACCATTTGTCTCCAAAATAGAAAAAACATAAGATCTATCCCTAGGTTTTTCGAGAATTTTCCAAAGCACAGCATATTGCATATTCTCTCACAAATATGACGCAATACCTTATAAAAAAATGAAAGATACGTTACATAAGCCCTTGTTCCTATTTTGTATGGTCACATAACACTCTCAAACAGTTTACGTTTGACTTTGTAACCAAACTAAAATACATGAAATAAAAAAATATCTTAATTCTTAAGAATAATGTAAATTTGATTATACTGACTTGAATAGAGAATACAATGAAATTGACAACGAAAGTCTTACGTAATTTGCATAATAAACGTGAATCTACATGAAAAGAACTCATCTTAATGAGATGGCTAGCCTCTCTTCAATGCATATCTGAAAACATAAATAAAATCATAAGGTACCCTATTTACTCTACACTAGATCATCTTCGTAAGATAGCTCCCCCCAAAAAGATTATTTATTCTTGGCCTGAATCCCTCGACTCAGCCCGAGAAGAATAATCTGCAACCACATCATCTTCACCTCATATATGCTTTACATTAATACAATACGGTTGCAAACCTAATGACCACCTAGTTAACGTCTGATTACTAGTTTTCATCTTATTTAAAAAAGTTAAATGATTAGGATCATAATACACTGTAGTCTCTTCATTTTGTCGTCAATTCACATAGACCTTAAACTTGCTTATTACTGGGACTAACGCTAGTAGTTCCTTTTCAACTGTTGAGTAGGTTTGCATATGTTTCTTCGGCTTTGAGGACATGAAACAAAAACGTTGAAGAAGTCCTTCCTCGTCTTCTTGCAAAAAGACAGCTCCATTTCTGTTATCCAACGCATCAACTTTGTTAAGGAACTTCTTGTTTAAATCAGGTGCTTGCAGTATCAGTTTCGAAGTTAATATGGCCTTTATGCTGTTGAAGGATTCCTGTCACTCGCTGGTCTAGAGAAATTTTTTCTTGTTGCTAGTCAAATCCATCAAGGGATCGATTACAGTCAAAAAGTTCGGTCAAAAACATCGGTAGAATCCTGCCATCCCTATAAACAGTTGTAACTGCTTCCTCATGGTGTGTGTGGCAGGGGGTTGCTTTCTTTATTCCTTATACATTAGTGGCTACCAGGGCGATTAGTCCTCCCTCTACTTCAAATCCCAAGTACCGAACTGTTGCTTTCCCAAATTCGCTCTTCTTCAGGTTACTCATCAGGTATGCTCCTTGCAGCTTTTGAAATGCCTTCTTCATGATTTGGAGATGTTCTTCCCAGGTTTATTAATATACAACAATATTGACGAGATATACGCCTACTCTTTCATTTGATCCTAAAAGGTTATCCATTACACGTTGAAAATTAGCAGGGGTGTTATTTAGACCAAATTGCATGTTGGTGTATTGATATAACCCAAACGGGATTATAAAAGCTGATAACTTTTTTGTGTCGTCATCCAAAGGGAATTGATAACAACTTTTTAATTAGTCGATCTTGGAGACCAACCCCTCTTGTTCGATAATACTGAGTAGCTGGTGGATGAGCAACAATGAATAATTATCAGCCACACTGATCGAGTTTAACTTTTGGTAGTCTATACACATCCTAAAAGTTCTTTCCAGTTTTTAACCGAGCAAGTATGGAGAAACTGTTAGGGTTAGAACTTTGTTAGGCTAATCCGTTTCGTAACAAATAGTCCACTTCTTTTCTCATAACTTCTTGATGATACGGCGACAATTGATAGGTGGATTGTTTAAATGATCTTTCTGTTGTTTTGAGGTGTTTCTCATGTATTGTCAGGTTGGTTCGTTTCGGGACGTCTGAGCAAATGTCAGGGAAACTTCTGATTAATCAACATAATTTCTCTTGTTGCTCCTAGTTCAAATGAGTTAATTTCTATTTTAAGTTCCAAATAATAGAATTTTTTTTTTCTTTGCTCAATGCCCCTATCTCACATCCGTGGTCATCTTCCAAGGATGGTATGGTTTGCATCATACACACTAGTGAAGCATTAGTCTTGTTTTCACTTGAGTAGGGCTTCAATAGATTAACGTGTACTTTCCTCTGACTTTTCCTTTTTCATGTGGTTCCGATAACGTAGGTCACTGGTTTTCTCCAAAATCTTTGTTCTTGAAACTTGTTGGTGAGTGGGAATCTACTTACAGGGATGAAAGATAATACCTGTTGTCCTTTAAAACTGGCTGTTCTTATTTTTTCTTTGAAACCGTTTCTTTATTTTTCTTGATTCGTCGTGAGGCTCTCTATGGAAAATATCCTAATGTCGCCGATCTTTGACTCAAATTCTTGACATATTCTCCATCTGTTTCCTCTCGGTCCTTTCATTTTTCTGCTAACATTTCAATCGGTCCTCTTACTTTTCATTTTTCTGCTAACATTTTAATCGGTCCTCGTACTTCTCGTCAAAATACCATTTCATTCGGGCTACATCCCATGATTTCTTAATAATCATTAGGTACCTCGAATAATATCAATGGTAGTCCGATGTCCCAATCATTCATCATTTTGTTGTATATCTTCGTAAACATAATTTTCAAAGTTTGATGAAACCTCTATAATGCCCCTAGGGTCTCCAGGTGATAATCAATTGATAGTTGTTGTTTCACATCCAACAGTTTCATTACGTCCTGAAATGACTTTGAGGTGAAATTCGTTCCCCGGCGATTATTTTTGCACTGATGTTCCTGACGGGTATGGCTTCTGGGCAGATCGTCCCTGTACCCATGAAAGTTAACATATATTTGTGACCTTTTTTCGTCCTTGGTAGAGATCCCACAATGCCGATCATTACCTTGCTGATTGTTTTTTCTTGCACTTCTATTGGTTGTAAGGGAGCTTTCTAAATGTACTCGTTCGGCTTTCCAGCCATCTGACATATGTGACACGCACGGCAAAACTGGCTCAAGTCCTTATGTATGTCAGGCCAGAAAAAGTGTTTTATAATCCTCTCCGTCATCTTCCTTATCCCAATATGTCACGTCTTGTGTGCTACTGCAATCACGTGTCTTCAGAACAGTGCGGGAAATAGCATTTGACGATATATCCCTTATTCAGTACTCCCAGGAATATCCGTGGGTCTATGCTTCCTCATAAGCCACTTTTTTCTTAATATAATAATTGGTTGGAGACTGCTCTGCCTCTATCTCGTCCACCACACGTTACAATAACTCTTAATGTTGTATCCTTCCGTGATAGTCCTCTCAGCCTTTTCCTACCCACTATTTTTTCCAGGTCTATTTCTTCTTTGCCCCTTTGTCCGCTCGTCAGGCTTACTCTTGCGTACCATAAAGGGATTCCTCTTCTTCGGAAAATAAATCCTACAAGTTCATCACTCCCTTGATATTCTTTTTCGTCTTCAGCAACCACTTTCTTTATCATACTCCTAGTCATCACATATCTAGGAAACATACACCTGTAATCCTTCTCAAGTTCAGCCATAGGACTATACTTCAATGTTTTCTCAGTTTCAATGGGAAAAGGCACAAACGGTGCTCCACCAGCCTCATTACCCAGCAGGATGTCTATTCTTTCGACAGCCAATGAATCCTTAACCGCAAGGTCAAAATTACCTATCACTAACACACATGACAGTTTCAAACGGCAAATAGGAGTAACCACCTCACCTCCTATTCCCTTCAAAATACCGTGTCCCCTGTGAGAGACTGTTCCACCAGCGGGTGTGCTCCTCGTACTACCACACTATGGTTACAACCTGTATCATGCAATATCTTGACCTGTCTTCGCTCGCTAATGTCTATTTCTGATTACCTACCTTCGTAAATATATGGTTTAAAGGTATCCACGCTGTTTAGGTTTGTCCTGTTCGTCGCATAAATGTTGGCTGGTTTATTTATCGCTTCGACCTTTCCCGATTGTATCTTCGCCAACGCATTCTATGAAGTCGAATTATCCTCAATCACTTGGGCGACTGCTTTCGGTTGGTTTGACCAATATTTCTTACTAATATGAGCTATCTTGCCCTACTTTAAGCCGAGAATATCAACCATCTGCAGGTCTTTCAGGATATTTGAGGGAGGAGGATTCGATGATTGATGCTGTGGCACTATCGCATTTGGTTGGGGACAGTACCAGTGCTACTGCCACTATAACTAATGAACTTGTTCGCATAGCTATTACTGATTTGGTTTCCATAGTTCAGCGAATACTTGACACTTGGTCGGAAGGAAGGTTGAATCTTTATGCCCACGCAGGATTTATGACATACAATATTATAATCTTCACTCAGGGAAGGGGCTTTGTCAAAATGCTTCACCTCGCTCTGTTTCTCAAGTACGTTCGAATATGTTTAGGAATTCCTCGTAAATACTTTTCTAGTATTATCAATTCTTCTAAATCAGCCATCTCTCTCACGTTAGCAGCCTTTATCCATCTTTTGAAACATCGTTGTTCCTGATAAGCGTAATCAAGGAAAGTCATTTCCTCCTCCTTCCGCAAACTTCGGAAATTCTCCTTATAATATTCAGGGGTCATCTGATACACGTGCAGCCCGCTCCTCTTTGCTTCTTGATACGCCTTTCTCTCTTCCTGATATGAGGATAAATAAGCACTGCAGCGTTTCCCAATCAATACACTTTCCCAATCAAAACACATTCCATTATGAACGTGACCTTTTCAAAATGATTGAGGAACTTGTCCTGGGCTTCTTCAAGTTTCATGATCAACACTTGCATTTGCCTCATCAATCTTCTGAGTCGCCAGCCTTTTCACAAGCTTTCAAAAGATCAAATTCCTCCACATGCAGTACGTCTCTTCCTAATCTGCCAACAGCGTCAAACTAATCAAATTCTCTTCCGCTGCAATTCCTCGAATCTAAGCCACTAAATCCCTTTCTGTTTCCATGCCTTCAGTTTGTTGTTCAACAGGCCCTTGCTTCGCTAAAAACTATTCCTCAGCTCCTACAACAGTTCACGAGCTGCTACAATGTTCTCTTCCAATAACTTTCGCGATTCTATCAATGCTTCTAAAGCAAAACACTTGATTTTGGCTTTAATAATCCATCTCGTTGCCCACCCACCACATGCCATTAAGATTGAGAGCCAATGAGCTTTAGTTATTAAGGCTTTTGACAATTCCTGAAAATATGGGTTATTCAAAAACTCTTGGATATCAAACTGATCCATCTTGTTTTTTAGCAGATAATTTTATACTTCTACAAAAAAAAATTAAAGAAAATAAAAAAAAATATCCCAACAATATAGAAAATCCTATCAACACTGTACTATTCAAATTTTAATCAAAACATGGCCCTGTTGTAACCAATATTTCAAACAGACTCGCTCGATCCCAAGAGTCTGGGCACTATAAATATATGATATGATGATGGCTCCTAGGTGTGGCCACCAAAAAATATATTATATAATGACTTGTGTATGGGTACCAAACATATAATATCATATATATTACTGGGGGCAAGTTGTACGACCTCTCGAGTTTCAAACTCACTTGTTTGTTTCTACATTAAATCTGTTACACATGGAATTATTCATACCCAAACTCTGAGACAGTTAAATAACTCCCAGAGAGCAATATATAAAATACTGAATATCCAAAGTTCTCTTAAGTACACTCAATACATAACTGGATAATTGATCTTAAGAATCATCGAAAATTATTGCTTACTACGATTTTTTACAGAATTCGAGCGAGGTTTTAATAAACACTGATGATAGAAATGATACATCCTTTACAAAGGTAAGTACATTTCTATATGAATGACAACACTTTGAAAGAATTTACATAAAAAAAATAAATGACTCTAAATTTTGAGTCAGAACAAAACTCAAATTAGGACAAAAATGTCCTGACCTGAACATTTTATACTGACATGATCTGTAATATTATATCTGAGAAAAAACTTTATGCTACAAAAAATAAATACCACTAATGAAATGAAACAAACCCTTTTTTCACTTGAAATTAAACC
>NC_090740.1:89571142-89573642 GCF_036898095.1 Palaemon carinicauda
GATATATCACCCAGAGTCGAATGGGCAAGTGGAAAGAGCAAATAGGAAGATATTAAATATATTGAGGGTAACACTAGGGGGATCAGACCCCAACTGGGATATTGCAATACCGGCGCCCCTGAGTGCTCTGATATATCAATTAAAATGTCACTGCATGAAGCATTGTATGGTACCCCAGTTAGAACACCTTTCCATGTATTAACGCCTACAACTAATCTATCAAATCCTTTAAAAGAATGTATATATGCAAGTATAAGTCTATATGATATCCTTCGAAAGAATTTAGAAGAATCACAAATCATAATGAAAAGGAATCATGATAAAATAGCGAAACCAACTAAAACATATCCGTGGGTGATAACATCTATATTCAAATCAATGTACGAAAAGGGCTCAATTATAAACTAACACCTAATTTTGAAGGCCCATTTAACATTTTGGAAACATTAACGGCCAATAGGTTTAGAGTTCAAAACGTATCCCAACCCACGGATGAGAGAATAGTACCATTGGCTCACATAAGAAATTAAAAAGAAAAGAGAGGAAAAGAAGTGAAGGAAAATTTTATTCTATTTTATGTGATTAAAAGTTTTCTTTTTAATACAGGAGTAATTACATATATTTTTTCTCGTTACAGGTTTCCAAGATGAATTTTTTGTTGTTGGGAGTGATATTGTTCGCTCAGACATTTTTCTCGTATGGGATGAGCTCTAAGACTAAAAATATATATTTTAAATATGGCAATAAAGTTGAAAGACAAGAAGACCTTTTTATTACATCAACCAACGTAATTGTCGAAGTGCATATGCAAGCAATTTTTCTTCAAGAGAATGATGTCACTAGCTTAAGAACCGCCATTTCAAGGTTTTCTGCATCATTGGATGAGTTGCATAGAAGACATTTTCATTTGACTACAGAGAGTTTGCTTGGATCAACATTAAAAGTTGCAGAGATGCTATCTGATGACTTAAAAAATAAGACTGGCGAGACAGGATCTTTGGCTTATGACCTTTTGATGTGGACTGTAGGACACGAACATAAAGAAAGACGGAATCCGTTTATTTATGCTGCATTAAGCATCTTTGGGTCTGTTGCAAGTTTAGGTTTAGGAATTTCCAATCGTCTTAAAATTAGTAATCAAAATAAGAAAATTGAGTTCTTGACTCATAAAGATGAATTGATTATGTCAGAACTAAGGAATCAGTTAGCTTCAATCAATAAAATTATGGATTTATTAAATGAACATTCAGATAATATCGTTCAAATTATGGAAGTACAGGATTTGTTGGCAACATTAACGTATTATGATTCAAAGATAGATCACATACATAACAGAATTACACATTTCATTGAGAAATCCAAGGATTATGTAGAAGCTATCACGTTAGCAACTAAAGGTGTATTGTCACCCCATTTGTTGCCTATAAGTTACTTAAAGTTAATTCTGGAGAACGGAAGGGATAAACTAGGCTATGTTCCTTTGTTAGACGAACATAGGTTAGAATTTTATTACAGCCTAATTACAGTAAACGTAGATAATAACAAGATTATGATTACAATTCCCTTTGATTCTTCTGATGCCTGGCAATCTTACAGGATATCACCATTTCCGACTTTCATGACGAATCACTCAAATCCAGTAATATCCAGTTTGACAGGACACGTATTGATTTCCCCAGATAAGGAAACATATACGGTCATTAAAGACTTAAATCAATTAACTCACTGTTCAGACGCAATGGATAGAAAAATATGTACAGCTGACTCATTTGAATTCCATAAAAACTTAATGGATTCATGCGAGTTAGGTATAGTGCTAGACGGTGCTCTCTCCCATACAAGTGAAAATTGTCTGGATAAGCTTTATCCCTTTGACAATAATGAGTTCAATTGCAGACTGAACAATGGCTCGTGGATACGATACGACAAGGACGGCTTCAATGTATCATGCCCTGACGGATCCACGTCCTTCACCCATATCTTCGTCGCAGCAGATGGTTGTGTCGGGACTTCCCCGAATTCCATGGTGACTGGTCTACGGACAATCATCAGAGAACGAGCCTACTTCGCGAACTTCACGTGGACCTCTACAATGCCAGCACTTCCTCTCCCGTACAACGGACATGTGGCAAAGCGGTTGATGAAACTTACCGAAAGGGACCACCTGTCACCGACTTATAAGAAAATTCTTCACCCCATACTACTAGCTGGATTGAGTATCACGGTGGTGATATTTATCGCCGTGAACATCCTTGTTTGGCGTAGGTTACGGCACAGCAAACAGCTAAAAAGGAACGATTCGCCTAGCCCCGACAATACTCCCTATTTGATTCAATTCAAAGCCGTTTGAGTGGCCACCTCATTCGCTAAATGAGTAATTTGTCGGGAAGAGTTTGTATGAAAAGCTGATTAGTACGCTAGTAATATGTAATTAATGAAATTTTCTACATTTGCATTGTTAGAAATACATTTAAAACAACATTTAAAGAAAAAAAAAAAA
>NC_090740.1:89578642-89581142 GCF_036898095.1 Palaemon carinicauda
CTTTAACAGACAACCATTTTCCATTCTCTCAACATGGCTAAACCACCTCAACACATTCATATCCACTCTAGGTGCTAACTCATTTTTTACACCCGTTTTCACCCACACCACTTCGTTCCTAACCCTATCAAATCGAGATACACCAGCTATACTCCTTAGACACTTAATCTCAAACACATTCAATTTCTGTCTCTCCGTCACTTTCATTCCCCACAACTCCGATCCATACAACACAGTTAGTACAATCACTTTCTCATATAGAACTCTCTTTACATTCAAGCCCAACCCTCTATTTTTTACTACTCCCTTAACTGCCCCCAACACTTTGCAACCTTCATTCACTCTCTGACATACAACTGCTTCCACTCCACCATTTGCTACAACAACAGATCCCAAGTACTTAAACTGTTCCACATCCTCAAGTAACTCTCCATTCAACATGGCATTCAACCTTGCATCACCTTCCCTTCTCGTACATCGAATAACCTTACTCTTACCGACATTAACTCTCAACTTCCTTCTCTCACACACCCTATCAAATTCTGTAACTAGTTGGTCAAGCTTCTCTTCTGTGTCTGCAACCAGTGCAGTATCATCCGCAAACAACAACTGATTTACCTCCCATTCATGGTCATTCTCGTCTACCAGTTTTATTCCTCGTCAAAGCACTCGAGCATTCACCTCTCTCACCACTCCATCAACATACAAGTTAAACAACCACGGCGACATCATACATCCCTGTCTCAGCCCCACTCTCACCGGAAACCAATCACTCACTTCATTTCCTATTCTAACACATGCTTTACTACCTTTTTAGAAACTTTTCACTGCTTGCAACAACCTTCCACTAACTCCATATAACCTCATCATATTCCACATTGCTTCCCTATCAACTCTATCATACGCTTTCTCCAGATCCATAAACGCAACATACACCTCCTTACCTTTTGCTAAATATTTCTCGCATATCTGCCTAACTATAAAAATGTGATTCATACAACCCCCTACCTCTTCTAAAACCACCCTGTACTTCTAAGATTGCATTTTCTGTTTTACACTTAATCCTATTAATCATTGCTCTACCATACACTTTTCCAACTACACTCAACAAACTAATACATCTTGAATTACAACACTCATGAGCATCTCCCTTACCCTTATATAGTGGTACAATGCATTCACAAACCCAGTCTACTGGTACCAGTGATAACACAAAACGCATACTAATCTATCTCACCAACTATTCAAGTGCAGTCACACCCCCTTCCTTCAACATCTCAGCTCTCACACCATCTGTATCAGATGCTTTTCCTGCTCTCGTTTCATCTAGTGCTCTCCTCACTTCCTCTATTGTAATCTCTCTCTCATTCTCATCTCCCATCACCAGTACCTCAACACCTGCAACAGCAATTATATCTGCCTCCCTATTATCCTTTACATTCAGTAAACTTTCAAAATATTATGCCCACAATTTCCTTGCATCCTCTCCTTTTAACAACCTTCCATTTCCATCTTTCACTGTCTCTTAAATTCTTGAGCCAGCCTTCCTTACTCTCTTCACTTCTTTCCAAAACTTCTTATTCTCTTCATATAACTGACCCAGTCCCTGACCCCACCTCAAGTCAGTTGCCCTCTTTGCCTCACATACCTTGCGCTTTACTTCCACCTTTTTCTATCTATATTTTCCATACTTCTCTATACTATTACTCTGCAGCCATTCTTCTAAAGCCCTCTTTGTCTCTTCCACTTTTACCTTCACTCCTTCATTCCACCATTCACTGCCCTCCCTAAAAGCTGCCTCCAACAACCTTCTTGCCACACACATTACTTGCAATCGCAACAAATTTTTTTTTACTAACTTCCACTCCTCCAAATTACCAGTTTCTCTTACTCTCACTTCGTCATATGCCATTTTCAACCTTTCCTGATATCTAATTTTTACCCCCGGTTTCATTAGTGTTTCAACCCTCACTAGCTCCCTTTTACATCCACCTACTCTATTCTCCCACTCTTTTGCTACAACTAATTTTCCTTCCACTGAAAAATGATCAGACATACCGATAACCATACCCCTAGACATGTGCACGTCTTTCAATCTTCCAAACATTCTTTTAGTTATCAACTCATAATCCATTAATGCCCTTTCTACTACTCTTCCATTGGGCACTCTTACCCATGTATACTTGTTTTTATCTTTCTTTTTGAATAAAGTAGCCCTTATCTCCATCTCTTGTTCAACACACATGTCTACCAGTCTCTCACCACTCTCATTTTCACCTGGTACGCCATACTTCCCAATGACACCTTCTACCTCTTCAGCGCCCACTTAAGCATTTAAGTCACCCATGAGAACCACATAATTCTTTCTACCCAGTCCTTCTACACACCTAGTTAATTTATTCCAGAACTCATTCCGCTCTTTTTCACTTTTGTCACTACCTGGCCCATGCGCACAAACAAACGCCCAACATTGCCTACCCTTACCCATATTAACCTAGAT